>NC_136751.1:29862794-29982794 GCF_936440315.1 Barbus barbus
TGAGTGTTTCTGTTGTATTGCTGACAGATGGAGTTGATATAAAGATGTTTTTTGCTTTCCTTTTGACTTTTGTCAGGAAGGCTGGAACAGAAGTCGCCTAGTTCTCTTACTTCCAATCATTTCCTTACAATTCTCATGCCATTTCATTAAAATAAAATGAGATGAAATCAAAATAGACTTTATTTACTTTCCTAAAAAGTAGTTGACCCCAAAAAAAATTGTGTTTTGTAAGAAACAAATCCATCATTAAGATGTTTTGTAACTAAAATACGAGTCCATAATCCAACAATCCAGTGAAAAATTGTATTTGTTTTAATGCTGGATTAGTTTGAGCTTTTGTGTTCTCCAGATGTTAACTGATGGACTGGAGTGGTGTGGATTATTGTGATGTTTTTATCAGCTGTTTGGACTCTCATTCTGACGGCACCCATTCACTGCAGAGCATCCATTGCTGAGACAGTATTTTTATTGTATATTTCAAATATTTTTGTATTTATTTTAATTAATTTACATTGCAAACCCCAGTTTGGGAAACCCTGATCTAGTCTGTGTGTGTTATTGGTAAATGGATTATTGGTAAATATTAATGTTAACCAGCAGTCAAACAGCTTGTTTTATGCTGATGTTTGAGGCGATGCATCATTTCTAAAACCTTGCCGTGATGAACTTCACTGCTCTTTAAATATCCTGTGGCACTAAGAAATATGTCATATTATGGAACTATAATAAATAGTTTCACATCGACTTAATTGTCCGTGTTTGAAAGTGTAATCTGTCTTTGTGTTTCTTCTGAGGAAAGGCAGTTTCACAGGTCAGTACTCATTCAGACGCCTTCATTGTAATGCTTATTAGTTAATCCTTAATAGGGAATTATCCAGTTCAGCAAAACGTTCTGTTTAAAGCTTCATTTACAAGAACTCAGTGGGCAGCTGAATTAGTTTAAGTCGATTTATGATGATATTAAAACAAACATGCAGCGAAACGATTAGTTCTAATCCTCTCAAAGCCTCCGTCATTATTTCTGTCATCTGAAATCTCTTTTTGACCAAAGCAGTGCTTGATGTTGTGTGTGTGTGTGTTTCTCTGCATGTTAAACGTGACGTGGGTCAGTGTTTCTGAGGATCGGTTCACTTCAGCAGCACTTTGCTGCTCTGCTGGTTTCATGTTTTAGTTGTTCTACATCAGAAGAAGTACTGATGGCATTGGCAAAAGCTGAAAACATCTCCACTGTGAGGCTACATGTAGATTTGGGCCTTTTCATCGTCTTGTAGCTCATGTAGAGCTTTGTTGTCTTTTTCTATTCTAGTTATTCAGTCATTTTTTTCTGTGCTCATGTTTGCAGTGTTTTTAGTGATGCAGCATTTTAAATCCAATTACAAAATAAATTGTAATACAAATATGTAATAATATGTAATATTAGGTAACAATAATGTTAGAAATAACAAAAATAATAGAAAAAACATAAAATTATATATATATATATATCATAAATGAGCTTTGTAGTTTTTTTCAGATCACATCAGGTCACAACTGCAGGTTATTATAATTAATTAAAACCAGAAAATAAAAAGTTTTGTTACTTGATATAAAATAAACTTTAACTGAAATAAAATACTAAAAACATGAACTTATTTTATTTTAGCTAGTTGCCAAGACAACGTTTCTCATTTTCATTTAGTTTAATGTCATGTACTAAAATAGCTAAACCTAAAACTGAAATTAAATTGAAGGAAAACTATGTATTTTTAAAAAAATTCAAAAATTTATGAAAACAAGAAAATTGTTACAATTTAGAAAAAATTAAATGTAAAAATAAAAAAGTTAGTATAATGTTAATAAAAACTATAATAGTATGTCAATGCTACTAAAATAACCCTGAACAGCAGTGAATGAGAGACACTTAAACAGAATCAAGAGCTTGCCAACTTACTGTTTCATTTCTACTGAAATAATACATCTGGATATTACAGCTTGTAGATCCTCTAGATGAAACAATGAGGACAAAACACACACACACACACACATTTAAATAAACGCTTAGAGCCCTGTGTGTACTTGTGTGTGTGTGTTTATGTGGTTTATGAGGACAAATGTGTATAATGACATGGGTATGACAGAGGTATTACAATATGAAGGTGCTTTATGAGGACACTGCCTATGTCCCCGTAACTCAAAAGGCTTAAAAAACATACTAAATGGTGTTTTTTTGAAAATCTAAAAATGCACAAAGTCTCCTGTGAGGGCTAAGTTTAGGTGTAGGGTTGGTGTAGGGCAATAGCACACACAGTTTGTTCAGTATAAAAACCATTACGCCTATGGAGAGTCCCCATAAACCACAAAAACCAACATGTGTGTGTATGTGTGTGTGTGTGTGTGTGTGTGTGTGTGTGTGTGTCTGTGTGTGTGTAGTTGATGTTGATGTTTGCTGTTCGCTGTTGTCTGATGCCGTCAAGCCTGATTTCCTCAGCGATTTCTCGATTAACACACACTCATGTAATTGTTTAAAAGTCGTGACGTATTGTCAAGTATGGTGACCCATACTCGAAATTGGTGCTCTGCCTTTAACCCATCCAAGTGCACACACACAGCAGTGAGTAGTGAACAAATCCACACACACACACACACACCGTGAACACACACCCGGAGCAGTGGGCAGCCATGCTGCAGCGCCCGGGGAGCAGTTGGGGGTTCGGTGCCTTGCTCAAGGGCACCTCAGTCGTGGTATTGAGGGTGGAGAGAGCGCTGGACGTTCCCTCCCCCCACCTACAATTCCTGCCGGCCGGGGGCTCGAACTCGCAACCTTTCGATTACGAGTCCGACTCTCTAACCATTAGGCCACGACTCCCCCCATGACACACATGTAAGATGGGCTGTGATGGATTGTGACACTCTCTCTCTCTCTCAGTGGATGAAGTCATTCGGTCTGGTCCTCTATGACAGCTGGAGGTGAACATATGTACATTACAGTCAGAGATTCTGAATGATATCAGAGGAAACTCAACGTTTGACTTCATTATTACAGGCTGTAGCTCACGTCCAGCGCTGACCTCAGATCAGGTGACTAAATCACCTCCATCACATCACAACCTTCTGCAAACCTCTAAAACATACAGGGCAAATATCACAAGAAATTCACTGTAGAAATACAGTGACAGTGTTTCAGGATGGCATTTTGATTTATAATGTATAACAGTGTATTATTGTGATATACTGTTAATATACCAAGCTACTTGAATGACCCAAATCTGCTTTGTACGTTCAGATGCACCATAACATCGAAGGTGGTAAAACAGAAACCACACGATGAATCCGAAGGTCATTGTAAGTTGGCTGTCCATAAAATAAAGCAATATTTGTATATAGATATGCTGTATATACAGAAGATATGCTATAGATGCTCTACATAGTCAAAATAATGCACTAAACATTAACTAAATAATATTAAATGTTAGTATTGTTAAAGACACCCTAATGAAATAAGTGATAACACAAATAAGAAGAAACAAAAATTAAATAAAATGTCATGTTTGACGTGTCCTTTTGTTTTTCACTGTAAAATATAGTATAATTTGTACTTCTAAAATCCATATCATTTACGTTAGTTTACAGTAAAATTATATATAATCTGACATTTAACCATTTGCATTTTCAGAGTATATGGAAAGGTAACCTACTGTTTTTCACTGTTAATTAAATGGTAATTTATTTTGTATTTTTTTACTTCCAAACACCATAAACTTTCTAGTATTTTACAGAAAGAAAATGTCATAAAGTCTGGTGCTTCTTTTAAACTGTTAACTGTAAATTATATGGTAGTTTTCACTAGCAAAAAACCATAAACATTACAGTATTGTACCGTAAAATAGCCAACAATCTGACATTTAACCATATACAGTTTTTCACTGCATATGATAATGAAACCTACCGTTTTTACTGTAAAGTATATGGTAATTCATAGTTTTTACTTCCCAAAACCATACAATTTTACAGAAAAATGCATGTCATCCGATGTCTGTATTGTAAACTATATGGTAATTCATAGTTTTTACTATAAAAAGCTAAATTTACACTATTTCACAGTAACATTACATACAACCTTATGTTTAACCATTTAGAGTTAACGTTTAGTTAAACCATTTTTTTTTTTTTTTACTGTAGAAATTTTCTGTCAAAATTACCGCAACTTTTTACAGTGCACTTGTCCTCTCTCTTTGTCCCCTCTCAATTCATAATTTAGTTTACTAACTATATATAGTATTTTAGAGTGTGAAAATGATGATCCAGGTATTTGGAGAAGCAAACAGAAGTTGTGTGATTAACCGTAGCAGAGCCGTGTCCAGCAGGCGCTCCTCCTCATTATAGCTGTGTTTTCTCATCTCAGTGTCGGCCGGCTTCAGAGGAGCGGGTGGCGGCAGCCAGAGAGGATTGTGGGATTCATTAGCTGGATGACTCATAGCAGTGTGGATGACCTCTCGTGTGTTTGTCTTTCATGGATTTATTCTTTTTTCTGCGTCCTGCTGGAGGCATTAAGGGTCGGCCGGAGTCTAAACAGACCAGCTGCTGCTTTAAACAGATGAAGTCCTGCATCGCTCTGATGTCAGAGACGGGCCGCGCTGCACAAATGAGCCCTGAATCTGCAGAACTGAACATATGAAAGCAAATCATCAACTCAGACAGACCGTGTATGTGTGGAGATCAATATAGACCATAGAACAGTTTGTCCCCAGGAATGAGCTAAATCGAACAATACCTCCATTTAGGCACATCCTCATTTGATACAAACAATATATAGTACAAATAGATATAGTCCTAATTTGATTCAAACTATTTATTTAGTTAACAAAACTATAAAACTATAGCTATGCTGACTATAGACTATATTTAAAGATATAAACACACACACACCTCATACTTTTGTTTAGTAATTAAAAATTGATTAAATAATTAAAAATTGATTAAAAACTATTGCAATATTTTCAGACTATTTTATTAAATTCATACCTTACACTGAAATTATATATAATCTAATATTATTTCTAAGCTCTGAGGATGATTTTAATGCATAATTTGAATCTTGATGTGTTCATAATGGGCTTCTAGTGTATACTGCACAATAATATCTGAATACTGCTGACTGTACTTTAAAAGGTAATGCTAAACCACTCCCAAATGGGGTGAAAAACTGATTGGATTTCAAGTAGCTCTATAATGACAGGTACTCTTGTCATGCACAGTACTTTGGCAACTGATGTAGATAAAGCAGATACTGATATCAGCATCTGAACAAACGCATCTGATTCCTTCACTCACAAAATTACTACGAGGACAGACATAAAATCAGATGCAATCAACAAATGTTTAGTGCAAATCTTTCATACAGTCAGTGGGTTTTGTGTGAGTGTGTCATACAGGTGTCTGTCTTTACATGCATTTAGGATGTGATGATCACATCTGCTGCTCCCAGCTGAGGAGCACACAAAATCACAAGCAAAATAAACCACACGGGGGCCAAATTAGCAATGGCTTTATGCAAATGAAAGCCTCTGATACTGTTGACGAGGAGAGCCATTATGTTTCCACTCCAGCTCAGCTCATAAAACACGGCAGGATCCGTTTAGAAATGACATGCGAAGGAACGGGAGAAAAGCTCCAGCAGCCGCTGAATGGAGATTTGCGCTCCCTGAGGTGATCCAGCACTGAAAGAGGAGGAAAACTAAACGCAATAATCATTAAGAAGCAAAAGAAAGTCATCTGTTGAACAGCAAGCAGACAAGTGTCAGAATATGAGCACAAAGAGCCTGTCTCAAATACAAATCAATTCATAATTATCATCTATTTTCACACGTTTGTTCAGTAGTTGGTTCACTGGTAAGTGTTGCTGTTTGTGTTCAGTAGTTGTTATTAATGCTGTGATTGAGTTCAGCACCACGGACAGCAGACACATGTTTAATAGGCCATCTCAAATCTGAATGATGCAGCACGTTCATCTTTAAAAGACAAACAATAAAAATAATCATATTCAATTTAATAACAGAAAGAAGCTTCCTTCTCCATCTTTCTTAGCCCTAAATGATTTCTGTATCCTGGCACATACAGATATTTGAGATGCAGGTAAAAAACAATGAGTCTAGTTTATGTTTCTACAGAAAATCAGTATAGAATTAACACTAAATTCATTTAAAGCATAAATGTGAAGTTTTATACCATGGTAGAGTTATTTAAGAATCATTTAGATACTATTATATATTTTTATTTTGAATGTTTTATTTAATATTTCAGGTTTTGATTTTAATTGTAGTTAGTTTTAGTAATTCTGTTGTGTTTTTTGTCATTTTTAGTATTTGTATTTTTTATTTTGTCTAGTTTTTCTTTATTTTGTTCAGTTCTAGTTATTTTAGTACATCAAGTTAAACTAAATTAAAATGAGAAATGGTGTTTTATTTTTATTTCAGTTAACGTTTATTTTATTTCAAGTAACACAAATGTTTTTTAGTGGTTTTCATTTTAGTTTCAGTTTTAGTTAAATATAATAACCCTATGGTATCAGATTATAATAGCATGGTACTGAATGATTAACATGTTTATGCTGTAGGCCTAATTATTGTACATAGAAAAATACCATCATAATATCAGATATAAACAATCAATAAAAAAGCATTATTATTGATTTAAAATGTAAATAATGTAGCTAAGAAGCTCAGCCAAGCATAAATTCATTTTAATCAACTTATTCTGTACTGTACATTTTTAAATAAAATATATTTTTGAAAAAAAAAAATGCAGTTGTGTTGTTTTTTATCCTGCTGTGTTATAGAAAATAGCGATAAACAGTGTGTATATTTTTTTAGTTTAGGTATTAGGGTGAATTCAGGTAAATTGGGACACTTTTGCCTTTGAGATGACTGGGAAAAAAATGTCCCACTTAACCAGAATTCATCCCTATTTCAGGCCGAATGATTAAATTGTAGCTATTTTAGAGGTTATTTATATACCCGCCAATTATAGTGTTAAAGCTGCTAAATGCAGCTTCGCAAACATGTTACTTTTATAAATATCGCTCCGTGTTTTGAGATACAAACCTTTAAACGCCGTACAGACTTTTGTCTCGTCGCTCCGCCCCCCACGAGCATCTTCACTCACGCCGCCCTGTGATTGGCGGGCCCGGAATTGTTATGCAAATGAGCCGCGGGTCTCTTCAAAAGGCGCGGTCTGACGTCACGAGTCAGAGTGGCAGCTGACACGCGGGGAGAGAGACAGATGGAGAAAGTGAAAGAATCCTGAGGAGAGCAAACGCAAGAAGAAGAAAACCAAGAGAGGAGCGTACAGCAGTGATAGAGGGAGAGGAAGAGAAAGAAAGAGAGGAGGAGGAGTGGATGGTAGAGAGCCGGAGGGAGAAAGATGGCCTCGATAACGGCGGAGAATGGCTTCAGCACCGCGAACAGCTCCGGTAGAATGAACGGACTCAACAGCGCGATTCCGATGAAAGATCACGATGCCATCAAGCTCTTCATCGGTCAGATCCCGCGAAACCTGGAGGAGAAAGACCTCAAGCCTCTGTTCGAGGAGTTCGGAAAGATCTACGAGCTCACGGTGCTCAAGGACCGGTTCACCGGGATGCATAAAGGTCGGACTTTATCTTCCTATAAATGATCCTGTGTGTGTGAGATCAGCACGTGCAAATCCGCCCTCTTCTCAAGATCCATGTGAAGAACCTTACAAGTGGCATCGTGCATGCTCATAAAACTGCTGGTGCACTTGCACTATTAAAAAAAAATAAAGGTTTCAGTTTGAAACAAAAAAGAGGAACTTTTTTAATATCCAAAAAAACTAAAAACTAAAATTGTTAACCTAAAAATGGTTTTATTCAAGTCAAAAGTATTATTTAACATCGCTAATCTAACCTATGTACATCTATTTATACCAACAAAACTATTTTAATGGGTTAAATTATGTAGAAATTAGTGCTGTCAAATGATTAATAGCATTCAAAAGTTTTTGTTTACATAATATGTTTGTTTACTGTGTATATTTATTATGTATATATAAATACACACACGCATGGATATATTTACGAAAAATGTTATATTGAAATATATTTATTTATAATATAAATATATGCATGTAAATACATGTAAATATTTTCAAAATATATACTGCATGTGTGTGAATTTATATATACATAATAAATATACACAGTACTCATACATATGGTATGTAAATTAAAACTTTTATTTTGGATGCGATTAATCGTTAGACAGCACCAGCAGAAATAGCTCTTTACGGTAAGAATTGCAGGGTACTTTTTTTTTTTACAGTAAGAAGCTTTATTTGTGTGTTTGTGGATCAGAGCAGCATCAATGCAAACGCAACCCAGATCAAATAGCATTCAGCCATTTTCATGAAGCATGTCTCTTGATGTTCTGATGGAGCTTTTTTGGGCTTTTGCATGGGAAAAATTCTTCTTTATGACCTCTTCTGCTCGTTCATATCCCTGGATGTGAGGTTCTCTATCACAGGCATGTATACAGCATTTTGCTTTTTTGTTTGTCTCACATCAAATCAAATTGTGTTTTAGTCTGGAAAGTATTTTGTCTCTGGAAAGACATTTTAATTATTTTAAATGTCACTGCTTTGAATTTTTCCTCCGTACTAAATGAAACAGAATGAAAGTCCTCCTGATGTGAGAGTAAAACAGAGACGAGTGATGTTGTGCAAAACTGCAAATAAAGAAATAAAAAATAAGGTTGCATTGGGCAGAAATTAGACTAAATGATTAAAAAATGTGTTGAAGCATGCAAATGCATTATTATTTGATTTAATTTTGCATGCATTCAGCTAATAATCTGTAGTTATTCAAGAACACAAAGCCTATCTGTATTTATTAAATAATGCATCTCACATCTTGGTGCTTTTTTGAATTACTAATGTGGCTTCGTTCTTTGTGCACGCTCATATTTTCCTCTTCTTTCATCAGCATAATACAGACATTATATAATCTACAAGTGCAAAGGCCAGAATATTTCCATTAGGCTCTTATTTAGCCTTTTATAAAGTCTCCATCTCCAGCTGCACTCGCTGTAATCACTGTTGTGCAGGTTTTGTGCTGATGGTTCCCAGCGGACCAGACGTGTAGCATTAAAGCTGTTAGTTTGCATTAACAGGCCGGAGGAGAGTCAGAGAGGGATGCTGACACACATACGGCCGTCACTGACAATAACACGAGGAGCAGTTCAGTGTCCTCAAGAAACCCTCTGAGAGTTATACACTGAGTTCTAGTTAAAAAACAAAACCACATCAGCAGCAGTTTATCACTTCATGCTGAAATGCAAGGAGGAACTCCTTTGTTTCCTTCTCTTAGCACATTTAAAATGCATCATCAGTAATGCATTTTTGTCTCTATAAGTGGCAAACCGCAGGCGGCTCGTTCTGATCGGTGCTTGTGGGTGTTGTTGATTTGGTTTGACCGGCCACTGGCATCCGTGCCCTTCACACCTCTCTCATCGTCGGTCTGTGTGCCGCTTGAGCTGTTTTGCAGCGGCCTGTGGGGCAAATCTTCAGCTCTGAGACGCTGCGATGTTTCCTTTCATCATTCACTTGTGTGCAACAGCAGAGTCAGTATGCAGTGACCTCAAAAGACTTCACTTAACCCTGTAAAGTCTGAAATATGAAATAATAGTCTGAAAATAACATTCTTTGAAAAGGAACAGTTTATTGTATTTGATTCATCAGGTTTTATGGCTCATATACTCTGATATAGTGAGAATATGTAAGAAAAACAACTCAAAGTTTTGAAATTGAGATTTATACATCATCTGAAAGCTGAATAGTTTGTTATGATCGGACAATATTTGGCTGAGATATAACTATTAGAAAATCTGGAATCTGAGGGAGCAAAAAAATCTAAATATTGAGAAAATCACCTTTAAAGTTGTTCAAATGAAGTTCTTAGCCATGCATATTACTAATCAAAAATGAAGTTTTGATATATTTACGGTAGGAAATTTACAAAATATCTTTACATAATATCCTAATGATTTTTGACATAAAAGTAAAAAATATACCTGTGCTACTCATGACTGCTTTTGTTCTCCAGGGACACTTATATTTGCAGATGCTGATATTTATATGATGAAATTCTGATGCTTGTAATGTAAATCAGTGGAATCTTTATAACAGTACAGCAGATACTTACATTAAATGATATAAATATCAGTCGTCACTCTATATCTCCAGTAATAAAAACATATAATGCAATGCAATGCTGATTGAGAGATGAAGAAATAAACGCTCCTCAGAAGATGTGAGATGTTTTGGAGGCTTGTGAAGATCATTCCTCCGCTGAGGAACAGAGAAAGTAAAGCTTCTGGAAACAAACGTTCCTCAAAATATCCTGATGATCAGATTTGAGACTCACAGATTTTTCTAAAAAAAATGATTGATGGAGAATCAAGTAAAGCTGAGCTGCTTCAGTCCAGTAAGTGTTCATCTGGAGATATGACTGCAGTTATTCTGATGTTTACTTGATCTACATCAGTCAAGATTTGATGGCAGTAAGACACACGAAGCACCAGCTGAAGCTGGACGTTTATACAACTACACTATAATGATAAAAACTCTAAACTAACAATCAGACGACAGAAGACATGGAGTAGATTGTGTGCGACAGGTTTAACAGCAAAGTTTGATCATGGTGATAATTTAGTAGGATTTATAGGGTTAAATCACACTTAAAGATGAATATCTGAATGTCATTGCATGATTGAAATCAAACCAAACATACAAATATTAAGCTTGTGCAATCTACATAATGACATTCAGACATTTTGAAGTGTGTCTCTCTGAAGAACTCACTGTATCTGTAGAGATTTGGATGGTTTGTGGTGAGTTGTGTTTGATGGCTTGGGCAGTGTCAGGTCCTGCTGCTCTTACATAATGTTATTTAACTTGTTCTGCTTCCGCTGGACTCCTGGATCAGCACTTTCTCATCGTCAGTCTGTTTGCATTTAGATTGTGTTGGAGTTTTACTGTCTGTGTGTGTGTGTGTGTGTGTGTGTGTGTGATGCTCAGGTCATGAAGGAGAAAGTGCTGTTAGATCTCGACTAGACATTATATACAGGGCCGTTTCTACGCCTCAGGCCAAATCCCTATGGTGCCCCCCCTCCAACTCAAAATAACATAAAACTGATTATGTAAACACTCAAATCTTAAATAGCAACAGCCATTTATTTATATAAAACATCGATGTGTAACATTATATTAGATCTGTGCATTGTACTGTTAATACAAGCCATCTGTCGCATTAATGTTAATCACGCGATAAAAGAAAATCACTCGCTGCCCCTGATTGAACTGCTTTTGTAGTTTTTATCAATTTATTTGTTATAAACGCACTTAAGTGATTTTTACATTTTACTATTTGTTTTTCTTACTTGAATGCTTATGTTTAGATGTAAAATGAAAAAAGTATTACACTATACACTTGTTTATTAGGGCCCAAGCCAGTAAGGCGCAGGGCCCTATTGTTCTTCTAAGGATTATTATTAGGGCCCAAGCCAGTAAGGCGCAGGGCCCTATTGTTCTTCTAAGGATTATTATTAGGGCCCAAGCCAGTAAGGCGCAGGGCCCTATTGTTCTTCTAAGGATTATTATTAGGGCCCAAGCCAGTAAGGCGCAGGGCCCTATTGTTCTTCTAAGGATTATTATTAGGGCCCAAGCCAGTAAGGCGCAGGGCCCTATTGTTCTTCTAAGGATTATTAGGGCCCAAGCCAGTAAGGCGCAGGGCCCTATTGTTCTTCTAAGGATTATTATTTTTTTTTTTATTATTTTTTATTTCGACTATCCGGGTACTTTTGGGGGCCTTAACGTGCCCGAAAACTCTTGAAAATTGGCACGCACGTTGGAACCTGCGGCCATTAGGACGCGGCTGAGGCTGGGACCCGGGCGGGGCACAGGGGCTCTACGGCGCCCCCTGGAAAATTGTCAGAAAGCTTGATGTATAGCTCACACATACTTGCACGTATTCATATGAAACTCGGTACACATATAGAACTCATTGAGCCGAACAACTTCCGTGCAGCATTTCATAGGCTCCGCCCAACAGGAAGTCGGCTATTCAGGGCTGTTTAAAAAGCGCATGTTCTGGAATTTGATATACTCCTCTGAGGATTTCCATACGATTGCCACCAAACTCGGTGAACATGATCTCAAGACATTGGGGATGCTAAATTGCGAAGATATTTTTGATATGTCGAACGGTTTGCCCGTGGCGAGGCGATGAAGTTATGGCGAAAAATGAGACCCAGGAAATGCCTAATAACGTCCACATACATTGTATGATGTAGATCAAACTCCAGTGATTTGTTCGTTGTATGATGCCGATCGGATAGATGTGACTATTATGACTGAAAGTTATAGCGCCACCAACTGGCTGCAGGAAGTGTGTCATTTTCAAAATGCTTTGAATTCAGCATCTTATTTTTACTCGATTTGCTTCAAACTTCACCAGAATAATGTCAAAACACGGCCGATGTAAAACTGTGAAGGGAATATTGATATCTAAAATTATGTTGCCATGGCAACGTGTCAAAGTTGAAAATTCGTTTCTGGTGATTTTGAGGCAGATAACATGTTTAGAATGTCATGAAACTCAACACACATATGAGTATTAATGATAGTTAGACACTGGAAAAAGCTCATAAACGGGCGTGGAAGAGGCACTCTATAGCGCCACCTTTTGTCAAAAATGAGGGGGTTAGTTTTAGCTACAGACCCCAAACTCGGTACATAAATTGTTCTAATTAATCCGGACAACTTTCTAATTTACAGTCATTAGCTACGACCAACAGGAAGTCGGCTATATTTATTTTAATGTGGGTTTTTTTTAAAAACGGGCTGTAAACAAATTAATACTCCTCCAAGCAGAAACACGGAAATCACACCAAACATTTTTTATCATGATGCCAAAATACTGAAGATGCTAAATTGCGGACGGATTTAGGATATCTTGAACGATGATTTAATGGCAATTTATTAAAGTTACAGTAAAAAAGATAATTTTTTTTTTTTTATCTTTTAAGAGCAGCTTCCAAACACTTCATAAAAAATTACATACACAGAACAATACAGTCTGAGGATATGTGATTAATTTCATGAATTTACAATACACTATGCAGAGGAGAAAATTAAAAAACTATCAGAGCTGCTTTTGAGTTAGAGCTCCCTGCCAGCCTGCCTCTGAGTGAGAGGTCCTGTCAGCCTGCAGCTGAGTGAGGGGTGGGGGTGGGGTGTGAGTGACTGTGTGAGTGACTGTGTGGATTGAGGCAGTGGGTGAGAGAGAGAAAGAGAGAGAGGGTCTGTTTTTTAAAATCTTTAAAAAATGCTTATAAATCATTAAAGATTTTGATAACACTTTATAATAAGGTCTCAATTCTTAACATTAGGAAATGCATTAATTAACGTGAACTAACAATGAAAAATATATTTTTACAGCATGTTAATTCTTCCATGATAGTATGAACTAACAAAGAACAATTTTTTTAAAGCATTTATTAATCTTTTTAATGTTAGAAAAATAGTCATGTTCTAAAGATAAACTTTAAAATTTAATAATATATAAACACATTTTGGATTAATATTGATCAACATTAAATGGTATATAATTATTAATGATTATATATATATATAATGATAGCTACAGACACCAAACTCGGTACATAAATTGTTCTTATTAATCCGGACAACTTTCTAATTTACAGTCATTAGCTACGACCAACAGGAAATCGGCTATTTTTTTTTAATGCGTTTTTTTTTTTTTTAAACGGGCTGTAAACAAATTCATACTCCTTCAAGCAGAAACCAAAAATTCACACCAAACATTTTTTCACATGCTTCCAAGATACTGAAGATGCTTCATTGCGGACCGATTTAGGATATCTTGAACGGTGATTTAATGGCAATTTATTAAAGTTACAGTAAAAAAAGAACACTTTTTTTTTTTTTTATCTTTAAAGAGCAGCTTCCAAACACTTCATAAAAAATTACATACACAGAACAAGACCGTCTGAGGATATGTGATTAATTTCATGAATTTACAATACACTATGGAGAGCAGAAAATTAAAACTATCAGAGATCTGCTGTCACTGCGCTCCTAATGTGTGCGGTGGGTGACTGACTGTGTGAGTTCAGTGAGTGTGGAGGGGGAGAGAGAGAGAGAGAGAGAGAAAGAGAGAGAGAGAGAGAGAGAGGGTCTGTTTAAACTTCTCAATAAAATCCTTAAAAAATGCTTATAAAGCATTAAAGGTTTTGATAACACTTTATAATTAAGTCTCATTTGTTAACAGTAGGGAATGCATTAATTAACATGAACTAACAATGAAAAATATATTTTTTACAGCATGTTAATTCTTCATTGATAGTATGAACTTACAATGAACTAACAATGAACAAAATATTTTTAATATTAGAAAAATAGTCATGTTCAAAAGATAAAACTTTAAAATGTAATAATATATTAACACATTTTGGAATTGATTTTGATCAACATTAAATGGTATATATTTATTAATGATGTTAACTAACAACAGTTAAATAATGTTGTTTTTTAACATTGGTGAATGCACAAATAACATTAAATATTAACAATATATTTTTTACTTTATTCATTTGTGTTAGAAAAAATTATTCATGTTAGTTAATGGAAAAATAAATCATTAAAACCTTTGGTAACTATAATAATTTCTCATTTGTTAGCATTAGTAAATGCATTAACTAACATCAACTACCAATGAAAAATATATTTTCACAGAATTTAAAGTTTTATATGTTGTTCTGTGTGTGTGTGTTTCACAGAGTTGATGGTTTGGATTAACCCTTTAATTGCCGCATCCCTTAAAACCAAACTGCCAGAGGGTTACTGTGATGCTTGTGCTCGCTGGGCACCGTTTTATCGATGCCACCGGGGTGGCGTATGCTGACGGCTTGGGCCCGTCATCGCTGCTCGCAGCTATATTTATTTATTTATTTATTTTTTTTTTTTTTTTTTTTTTTTTTTATTTCAATCATCCGGGCACTTTTGGGGGCCTTAACGTGCCCGAAAACTCTCGAAAATTGGCACGCACATTGGAACCTGCGGCCATTAGGACGCCGCTGAGGCTGGGACCCGGGCGTGGCACAGGGGCTCTACGGCGCCCCCTGGAAAATTGTCAGAAAGCTTGATGTATAGCTCACACATACTTGCACGTATTCATATGAAACTCGGTACACATATAGAACTCATTGAGCTGAACAACTTTCACGCAGCATGTCTTAGGCTCCGCCCAACAGGAAGTCGGCTATTCAGGGCTGTTTAAAAAGCGCATGCTCTGGAATTTGATATACTCCTCTGAGGATTTCCATACGATTGCCACCAAACTCGGTGAACATGATCTCAGGACATTGGGGACGCTAAATTGCGAAGATATTTTTGATATGTCGAACGGTTTGCCCGTGGCGAGGCGATGAAGTTATGGCGAAAAATGAGACCCAGGAAATGCCTAATAACGTCCACATACATTGTATGATGTAGATCAAACTTCAGTGATTTGTTCTTTGTATGATGCCGATCGGATAGATGTGACTATTATGACTGAAAGTTATAGCGCCACCAACTGGCTGCAGGAAGTGTGTCGTTTTCAAAATGCTTTGAATTCAGCATCTTCTTTTACCTCGATTTGCTTCAAACTTCACCAGAATAATGTCAAAACACGGCCGATGTAAAACTGTGAAGGGAAGATTGATATCTAAAATTATGTTGCCATGGCAACGTGTCAAAGTTGAAAATTCGTTTCTGGTGATTTTGAGGCAGATAACATGTTTAGAATGTCATGAAACTCAACACACATATGAGTATTAATGATAGTTAGACACTGGAAAAAGCTCATATACGGGCGTGGAAGAGGCACTCTATAGCGCCACCTTTTGTCAAAAATGAGGGGGTTAGTTTTAGCTACAGACCCCAAACTCGGTACATAAATTGTTCTAATTAATCCGGACAACTTTCTAATTTACAGTCATTAGCTACGACCAACAGGAAGTCGGCTATATTTATTTTAATGTGGGTTTTTTTTTAAAACGGGCTGTAAACAAATTAATACTCCTCCAAGCAGAAACACGGAAATCACACCAAACATTTTTTATCATGATGCCAAAATACTGAAGATGCTAAATTGCGGACGGATTTAGGATATCTTGAACGATGATTTAATGGCAATTTATTAAAGTTACAGTAAAAAAGATCATTTCTTTTTTTTTTTTATCTTTTAAGAGCAGCTTCCAAACACTTCATAAAAAATTACATACACAGAACAATACAGTCTGAGGATATGTGATTAATTTTATGAATTTACAATACACTATGCAGAGGAGAAAATTTGAAAACTATCAGAGAGTTAGACTTAGACTGCTTCTGAGTGAGAGATCCCTGTCAGCCTGCAGCTGAGTGAGGGGTGGGGGTGGGGTGGGGTGTGAGTGACTGTGTGAGTGACTGTGTGGATTGAGCCAGTGGGTGAGAGAGAGAAAGAGAGAGAGAGGGTCTGTTTTTTTAAATCTTTAAAAAATGCTTATAAATCATTAAAGATTTTGATAACACTTTATAATAAGGTCTCAATTCTTAACATTAGGAAATGCATTAATTAACGTGAACTAACAATGAAAAATATATTTTTACAGCATGTTAATTCTTCCATGATAGTATGAACTAACAAAGAACAATTTTTTTAAAGCATTTATTAATCTTTTTAATGTTAGAAAATTAGTCATGTTCAAAAGATAAACTTTAAAATGTAATAATATATAAACACATTTTGGAATTAATATTGATCAACATTAAATGGTATATAATTATTAATGATTATATATATATATATATATATAATGATAGCTACAGACACCAAACTCGGTACATAAATTGTTCTTATTAATCCGGACAACTTTCTAATTTACAGTCATTAGCTACGACCAACAGGAAATCGGCTATTTTTTTTTTTTATGTGTTTTTTTTTTTTTTAAACGGGCTGTAAACAAATTCATACTCCTTCAAGCAGAAACCAAAAATTCACACCAAACATTTTTTCACATGCTTCCAAGATACTGAAGATGCTACATTGCGGACTGATTTAGGATATCTTGAACGGTGATTTAATGGCAATTTATTAAAGTTACAGTAAAAAAGAACACTTTTTTTTTTTATCTTTAAAGAGCAGCTTCCAAACACTTCATAAAAAATTACATACACAGAACAAGACAGTCTGAGATATGTGATTAATTTCATGAATTTACAATACACTATGGAGAGCAGAAAATTAAAACTATCAGAGTTCTCCTGTCTCTGTGCTTCTAATGTGTGCGGTGGGTGACTGGGTGGGTGACTGACTGTGTGAGTTCAGTGAGTGTGGAGGGGGAGAGAGAGAGAGAGAGAGAGAGAGAGAGAGAGGGTCTGTTTAAACTTCTCAATAAAATCCTTAAAAAATGCTTATAAAGCATTAAAGGTTTTGATAACACTTTATAATTAAGTCTCTTTTGTTAACAGTAGGGAATGCATTAATTAACATGAACTAACAATGAAAAATATATTTTTTACAGCATGTTAATTCTTCATTGATAGTATGAACTTACAATGAACTTACAATGAACAAAATATTTTTAATATTAGAAAAATAGTCATGTTCAAAAGATAAAACTTTAAAATGTAATAATATATTAACACATTTTGGAATTGATTTTGATAAACATTAAATGGTATATATTTATTAATGATGTAAATTAACAACAGTTAAATAATGTTGTTTTTAACATTGGTTAATTCACAAATAACATTAAATATTAACAATATATGTTTTACTTTATTCATTTGTGTTAGAATAAATTATTCATGTTAGTTAATGGAAAAATAAATCATTAAAAAATGCTTATAAATCATTAAAACCTTTGGTAACTATAATAATTTCTCATTTGTTAGCATTAGTAAATGCATTAACTAACATCAACTACCAATGAAAAATATATTTTCACAGAATTTAAAGTTTTATATGTTGTTCTGTGTGTGTGTGTTTCACAGAGTTGATGGTTTGGAATAACCCTTTAATTGCCGTATCCCTTAAAACCAAACTGCCAGAGGGTTACTGTGATGCTTGTGCTCGCTGGGCACCGTTTTATCGATGCCACCGGGATGGCGTATGCTGACGGCTTGGGCCCGTCATCGCTGCTCGCAGCTATATTTATTAGGGCCCAAGCCAGTAAGGCGCAGGGCCCTATTGTTCTTCTAAGGATTATTATTTTTTTTTTTATTATTTTTTATTTCGACTATCCGGGTACTTTTGGGGGCCTTAACGTGCCCGAAAACTCTTGAAAATTGGCACGCACGTTGGAACCTGCGGCCATTAGGACGCGGCTGAGGCTGGGACCCGGGCGGGGCACAGGGGCTCTACGGCGCCCCCTGGAAAATTGTCAGAAAGCTTGATGTATAGCTCACACATACTTGCACGTATTCATATGAAACTCGGTACACATATAGAACTCATTGAGCCGAACAACTTCCGTGCAGCATTTCATAGGCTCCGCCCAACAGGAAGTCGGCTATTCAGGGCTGTTTAAAAAGCGCATGTTCTGGAATTTGATATACTCCTCTGAGGATTTCCATACGATTGCCACCAAACTCGGTGAACATGATCTCAAGACATTGGGGATGCTAAATTGCGAAGATATTTTTGATATGTCGAACGGTTTGCCCGTGGCGAGGCGATGAAGTTATGGCGAAAAATGAGACCCAGGAAATGCCTAATAACGTCCACATACATTGTATGATGTAGATCAAACTCCAGTGATTTGTTCGTTGTATGATGCCGATCGGATAGATGTGACTATTATGACTGAAAGTTATAGCGCCACCAACTGGCTGCAGGAAGTGTGTCGTTTTCAAAATGCTTTGAATTCAGCATCTTATTTTTACTCGATTTGCTTCAAACTTCACCAGAATAATGTCAAAACACGGCCGATGTAAAACTGTGAAGGGAATATTGATATCTAAAATTATGTTGCCATGGCAACGTGTCAAAGTTGAAAATTCGTTTCTGGTGATTTTGAGGCAGATAACATGTTTAGAATGTCATGAAACTCAACACACATATCAGTATTAATGATAGTTAGACACTGGAAAAAGCTCATAAACGGGCGTGGAAGAGGCACTCTATAGCGCCACCTTTTGTCAAAAATGAGGGGGTTAGTTTTAGCTACAGACCCCAAACTCGGTACATAAATTGTTCTAATTAATCCGGACAACTTTCTAATTTACAGTCATTAGCTACGACCAACAGGAAGTCGGCTATATTTATTTTAATGTGGGTTTTTTTTAAAAACGGGCTGTAAACAAATTAATACTCCTCCAAGCAGAAACACGGAAATCACACCAAACATTTTTTATCATGATGCCAAAATACTGAAGATGCTAAATTGCGGACGGATTTAGGATATCTTGAACGATGATTTAATGGCAATTTATTAAAGTTACAGTAAAAAAGATAATTTTTTTTTTTTTTTATCTTTTAAGAGCAGCTTCCAAACACTTCATAAAAAATTACATACACAGAACAATACAGTCTGAGGATATGTGATTAATTTCATGAATTTACAATACACTATGCAGAGGAGAAAATTAAAAAACTATCAGAGCTGCTTTTGAGTTAGAGCTCCCTGCCAGCCTGCCTCTGAGTGAGAGCTCCTGTCAGCCTGCAGCTGAGTGAGGGGTGGGGGTGGGGGTGGGGTGTGAGTGACTGTGTGAGTGACTGTGTGGATTGAGGCAGTGGGTGAGAGAGAGAAAGAGAGAGAGGGTCTGTTTTTTAAAATCTTTAAAAAATGCTTATAAATCATTAAAGATTTTGATAACACTTTATAATAAGGTCTCAATTCTTAACATTAGGAAATGCATTAATTAACGTGAACTAACAATGAAAAATATATTTTTACAGCATGTTAATTCTTCCATGATAGTATGAACTAACAAAGAACAATTTTTTTAAAGCATTTATTAATCTTTTTAATGTTAGAAAAATAGTCATGTTCTAAAGATAAACTTTAAAATTTAATAATATATAAACACATTTTGGATTAATATTGATCAACATTAAATGGTATATAATTATTAATGATTATATATATATATATAATGATAGCTACAGACACCAAACTCGGTACATAAATTGTTCTTATTAATCCGGACAACTTTCTAATTTACAGTCATTAGCTACGACCAACAGGAAATCGGCTATTTTTTTTTAATGCGTTTTTTTTTTTTTTAAACGGGCTGTAAACAAATTCATACTCCTTCAAGCAGAAACCAAAAATTCACACCAAACATTTTTTCACATGCTTCCAAGATACTGAAGATGCTTCATTGCGGACCGATTTAGGATATCTTGAACGGTGATTTAATGGCAATTTATTAAAGTTACAGTAAAAAAAGAACACTTTTTTTTTTTTTTTATCTTTAAAGAGCAGCTTCCAAACACTTCATAAAAAATTACATACACAGAACAAGACCGTCTGAGGATATGTGATTAATTTCATGAATTTACAATACACTATGGAGAGCAGAAAATTAAAACTATCAGAGATCTGCTGTCACTGCGCTCCTAATGTGTGCGGTGGGTGACTGACTGTGTGAGTTCAGTGAGTGTGGAGGGGGAGAGAGAGAGAGAGAGAGAGAGAAAGAGAGAGAGAGAGAGAGAGAGGGTCTGTTTAAACTTCTCAATAAAATCCTTAAAAAATGCTTATAAAGCATTAAAGGTTTTGATAACACTTTATAATTAAGTCTCATTTGTTAACAGTAGGGAATGCATTAATTAACATGAACTAACAATGAAAAATATATTTTTTACAGCATGTTAATTCTTCATTGATAGTATGAACTTACAATGAACTAACAATGAACAAAATATTTTTAATATTAGAAAAATAGTCATGTTCAAAAGATAAAACTTTAAAATGTAATAATATATTAACACATTTTGGAATTGATTTTGATCAACATTAAATGGTATATATTTATTAATGATGTTAACTAACAACAGTTTAAATAATGTTGTTTTTTAACATTGGTGAATGCACAAATAACATTAAATATTAACAATATATTTTTTACTTTATTCATTTGTGTTAGAAAAAATTATTCATGTTAGTTAATGGAAAAATAAATCATTAAAACCTTTGGTAACTATAATAATTTCTCATTTGTTAGCATTAGTAAATGCATTAACTAACATCAACTACCAATGAAAAATATATTTTCACAGAATTTAAAGTTTTATATGTTGTTCTGTGTGTGTGTGTTTCACAGAGTTGATGGTTTGGATTAACCCTTTAATTGCCGTATCCCTTAAAACCAAACTGCCAGAGGGTTACTGTGATGCTTGTGCTCGCTGGGCACCGTTTTATCGATGCCACCGGGGTGGCGTATGCTGACGGCTTGGGCCCGTCATCGCTGCTCGCAGCTATATTTTTTTATTTTTTTTATTAGGGCCCAAGCCAGTAAGGCGCAGGGCCCTATTGTTCCCCTAAGGATTATTTTTTTTTTTTTTTTTTTTTTTTTTTATTTCGACTATCCGGGTACTTTTGGGGGCCTTAACGTGCCCGAAAACTCTTGAAAATTGGCACGCACGTTGGAACCTGCGGCCATTAGGACGCCGCTGAGGCTGGGACCCGGGCGTGGCACAGGGGCTCTACGGCGCCCCCTGCAAAATTGTCAGAAAGCTTGATGTATAGCTCACACATACTTGCACGTATTCATATGAAACTTGGTACACATATAGAACTCATTGAGCTGAACAACTTTCACGCTGCATGTTTTAGGCTCCGCCCAACAGGAAGTCGGCTATTCAGGGCTGTTTAAAAAGCGCATGCTCTGGAATTTGATATACTCCTCTGAGGATTTCCATACGATTGCCACCAAACTCGGTGAACATGATCTCAAGACATTGGGGACGCTAAATTGCGAAGATATTTTTGATATGTCGAACGGTTTGCCCGTGGCGAGGCGATGAAGTTATGGCGAAAAATGAGACCCAGGAAATGCCTAATAACGTCCACATACATTGTATGATGTAGATCAAACTTCAGTGATTTGTTCGTTGTATGATGCCGATCGGATAGATGTGACTATTATGACTGAAAGTTATAGCGCCACCAACTGGCTGCAGGAAGTGTGTCGTTTTCAAAATGCTTTGAATTCAGCATCTTATTTTTACTCGATTTGCTTCAAACTTCACCAGAATAATGTCAAAACACGGCCGATGTAAAACTGTGAAAGGAATATTGATATCTAAAATTATGTTACCATGGCAACGTGTCAAAGTTGAAAATTCGTTTCTGGTGATTTTGAGGCAGATAACATGTTTAGAATGTCATGAAACTCAACACACATATCAGTATTAATGATAGTTAGACACTGGAAAAAGCTCATAAACGGGCGTGGAAGAGGCACTCTATAGCGCCACCTTTTGTCAAAAATGGGGGGGTTAGTTTTAGCTACAGACACCAAACTCGGTACATAAATTGTTCTTATTAATCCGGACAACTTTCTAATTTACAGTCATTAGCTACGACCAACAGGAAGTCGGCTATATTTATTTTAATGTGGGTTTTTTAAAAAAACGGGCTGTAAACAAATTAATACTCCTCCAAGCAGAAACACGGAAATCACACCAAACATTTTTTATCATGATGCCAAAATACTGAAGATGCTAAATTGCGGACGGATTTAGGATATCTTGAACGATGATTTAATGGCAATTTATTAAAGTTACAGTAAAAAATAGATTTTTTTTTTTTTTTATCTTTTAAGAGCAGCTTCCAAACACTTCATAAAAAATTACATACACAGAACAATACAGTGTGAGGATATGTGATTAATTTCATGAATTTACAATACACTATGCAGAGGAGAAAATTAAAAAACTATCAGAGAGTTGATATACTGCTTCTGAGTGAGAGCTCCTGTCACTGCATCTGAGTGAGGGGTGGGGTGGGGTGGGCTGTGAGTGACTGTGTGAGTGACTGTGTGGATTGAGCCAGTGGGTGAGAGAGAGAAAGAGAGAGAGAGAGGGTCTGTTTTTTTAAATCTTTAAAAAATGCTTATAAATCATTAAAGATTTTGATAACACTTTATAATAAGGTCTCAATTCTTAACATTAGGAAATGCATTAATTAACGTGAACTAACAATGAAAAATATATTTTTACAGCATGTTAATTCTTCCATGATAGTATGAACTAACAAAGAACAATTTTTTTAAAAGCATTTATTAATCTTTTTAATGTTAGAAAAATAATCATGTTCAAAAGATAAACTTTAAAATTTAATAATATATTAACACATTTTGGAATTAATATTGATCAACATTAAATGGTATATAATTATTAATGATTATATATATAATGATAGCTACAGA
Organism: Barbus barbus; assembly: GCF_936440315.1. NCBI lineage: Eukaryota > Metazoa > Chordata > Actinopteri > Cypriniformes > Cyprinidae > Barbus > Barbus barbus. The sequence goes on from NC_136751.1 coordinate 29,886,270, forward strand.
CACCAAACTCGGTACATAAATTGTTCTAATTAATCCGGACAACTTTCTAATTTACAGTCATTAGCTACGACCAACAGGAAGTCGGCTATATTTATTTTAATGTGGGTTTTTTTTAAAAACGGGCTGTAAACAAATTAATACTCCTCAAAGCAAAAACACGGAAATCACACCAAACATTTTTTCTCATGATGCCAAAATACTGAAGATGCTAAATTGCGGACGGATTTAGGATATCTTGAACGATGATTTAATGGCAATTTATTAAAGTTACAGTAAAAAAGAGAAAACTTTTTTTTTTTTTTTTATCTTTTAAGAACAGCTTCCAACCACTTCATAAAACATTACATACACAGAACAATACAGTCTGAGGATATGTGATTAATTTCATGAATTTGCAATACACTATGCAGAGGAGAAAATTTAAAAACTATCAGAGAGCTGTTTCAATGCATCTGAGTGAGAGCTCCTGTCACTGCATCTGAGTGAGGGGTGGGGTGGGGTGGGCTGTGAGTGACTGTGTGAGTGACTGTGTGGATTGAGGAGCTGGGTGAGAGAGAGAAAGAGAGAGAGAGGGTCTGTTTTTTAAAATCTTAAAAAAATGCTTATAAATCATTAAAGATTTTGATAACACTTTATAATAAGGTCTCATTTCTTAACATTAGGAAATGCATTAATTAACGTGAACTAACAATGAAAAATATATTTTTACAGCATGTTAATTCTTCATTGATAGTATGAACTTACAATGAACTAGCGATGAACAAAATATTTTTAATATTAGAAAAATAGTCATGTTCAAAAAATAAAACTTTAAAATTTAAAAATATATTAACACATTTTGGAATTGATTTTGATCAACATTAAATGGTATATATTTATTAATGATGTTAACTAACAACAGTTAAATAATGTTTTTTAACATTGGTTAATTCACAAATAACATTAAATATTAACAATATATTTTTTACTTTATTCATTTGTGTTAGAAAAAATTATTCATGTTAGTTAATGGAAAAATAAATCATTAAAAAATTCTTATAAATCATTAAAACCTTTTGGTAACTATAATAATTTCTCATTTGTTAGCATTAGTAAATGCATTAACTAACATGAACTACCAATGAAAAATATATTTTCACAGAATTTAAAGTTTTATATGTTGTTCTGTGTGTGTGTGTGTTTCACAGAGTTGATGGTTTGGATTAACTCTTTAATTGCCGTATCCCTTAAAACCAAACTGCCAGAGGGTTACTGTGATGCGTGTGCTCGCTGGGCACCGTTTTATCGATGCCACCGGGGTGGCGTATGCTGACGGCTTGGGCCCGTCATCGCTGCTTGCAGCTATATTTTTTATTTTTTTTTTATTTTTTATTTCAATCATCCGGGCACTTTTGGGGGCCTTAACGTGCCCGAAAACTCTCGAAAATTGGCACGCACGTTGGAACCTGCGGCCATTAGGACGCCGCTGAGGCTGGGACCCGGGCGTGGCACAGGGGCTCTACGGCGCCCCCTGGAAAATTGTCAGAAAGCTTGATGTATAGCTCACACATACTTGCACGTATTCATATGAAACTCGGTACACATATAGAACTCATTGAGCCGAACAACTTCCGCGCAGCATGTCATAGGCTCCGCCCAACAGGAAGTCGGCTATTCAGGGCTGTTTAAAAAGCGCATGCTCTGGAATTTGATATACTCCTCTGAGGATTTCCATACGATTGCCACCAAACTAGGTGAACATGATCTCAAGACATTGGGGACGCTAAATTGCGAAGATATTTTTGATATGTCGAACGGTTTGCCCGTGGCGAGGCGATGAAGTTATGGCGAAAAATGAGACCCAGGAAATGCCTAATAACGTCCACATACATTGTATGATGTATATCAAACTTCAGTGATTTGTTCGTTGTATGATGCCGATCGGATAGATGTGACTATTATGACTGAAAGTTATAGCGCCACCAACTGGCTGCAGGAAGTGTGTCGTTTTCAAAATGCTTTGAATTCAGCATCTTCTTTTACCTCGATTTGCTTCAAACTTCACCAGAATAATGTCAAAACACGGCCGATGTAAAACTGTGAAGGGAATATTGATATCTAAAATTATGTTGCCATGGCAACGTGTCAAAGTTGAAAATTCGTTTCTGGTGATTTTGAGGCAGATAACATGTTTAGAATGTCATGAAACTCAACACACATATCAGTATTAATGATAGTTAGACACTGGAAGAAGCTCATAAACGGGCGTGGAAGAGACACTCTATAGCGCCACCTTTTGTCAAAAATGAGGGGGTTAGTTTTAGCTACAGACACCAAACTCGGTACATAAATTGTTCTTATTAATCCGGACAATTTTCTAATTTACAGTCATTAGCTACGACCAACAGGAAGTCGGCTATATTTATTTTAATGTGGGTTTTTTTTAAAAACGGGCTGTAAACAAATTAATACTCCTCCAAGCAGAAACACGGAAATCACACCAAACATTTTTTATCATGATGCCAAAATACTGAAGATGCTAAATTGCGGACGGATTTAGGATATCTTGAACGATGATTTAATGGCAATTTATTAAAGTTACAGTAAAAAAGATAATTTTTTTTTTTTTTTATCTTTTAAGAGCAGCTTCCAAACACTTCATAAAAAATTACATACACAGAACAATACAGTCTGAGGATATGTGATTAATTTCATGAATTTACAATACACTATGCTTAGGAGAAAATTTAAAAACTATCAGAGAGCTCTTAGACTGCTTCTGAGTGAGAGATCCCTGTCAGCCTGCAGCTGAGTGAGGGGTGGGGTGGGGTGGGGTGTGAGTGACTGTGTGAGTGACTGTGTGGATTGAGGAGCTGGGTGAGAGAGAGAAAGAGAGAGAGGGTCTGTTTTTTAAAATCTTTAAAAAATGCTTATAAATCATTAAATAAGGTCTCAATTCTTAACATTAGGAAATGCATTAATTAACGTGAACTAACAATGAAAAATATATTTTTACATCATGTTAATTCTTCCATGATAGTATGAACTAACAAAGAACAATTTTTTTAAAGCATTTATTAATCTTTTTAATGTTAGAAAAATAGTCATGTTCAAAAGATAAACTTTCAAATGTAATAATATATTAACACATTTTGGAATTAATATTGATCAACATTAAATGGTATATAATTATTAATGTTTATATATATATAATGATAGCTACAGACACCAAACTCGGTACATAAATTGTTCTTATTAATCCGGACAACTTTCTAATTTACAGTCATTAGCTACGACCAACAGGAAGTCGGCTATATTTATTTTAATGTGGGTTTTTTTTTTAAACGGGCTGTAAACAAATTCATACTCCTCCAAACAGAAACACGGAAATCACACCAAACATTTTTTCTCATGATGCCAAAATACTGATGATGCTAAATTGCGGACGGATTTAGGATATCTTGAACGATGATTTAATGGAAATTTATTAAAGTTACAGTAAACAAGAAAAAACATTTTTTTTTTATCTTTTAAGAGCAGCTTCCAAACACTTCATAAAAAATTACATACACAGAACAATACAGTCTGAGGTTATGGGATTAATTTCATGAATTTACAATACACTATGCGGAGGAGAAAATTTAAAAACTATCAGAGCTGCTTTTGAGTGAGAGCTCCCTGCCAGCCTGCCTCTGAGTGAGAGCTCCCTGTCACTGCTGCTGAGTGAGGGGTGGGGGTGGGCTGTGAGTGACTGTGTGAGTGACTGTGTGGATTGAGTGTGGATTGAGGCAGTGGGTGAGAGAGAGAAAGAGAGAGAGGGTCTGTTTTTTAAAATCTTAAAAAAATGCTTATAAATCATTAAAGATTTTGATAACACTTTATAATAAGGTCTCATTTCTTAACATTAGGAAATGCATTAATTAACGTGAACTAACAATGAAAAATATATTTTTACAGCATGTTAATTCTTCCATGATAGTATGAAATAACAAAGAGCAATTTTTTTTAAAGCATTTATTAATCTTTTTAATGTTAGAAAAATAGTCATGTTCAAAAGATAAACTTTAAAATTTAATAATATATTAACACATTTTGGAATTAATATTGATCAACATTAAATGGTATATAATTATTAATTTGTATATATATATATATATATATGATAGCTACAGACACCAAACTCGGTATATAAATTGTTCTTATTAATCCGGACAACTTTCTAATTTACAGTCATTAGCTACGACCAACAGGAAGTCGGCTATATTTATTTTAATGTGTGTTTTTTTTTTTTAAACGGGCTGTAAACAAATTCATACTCCTCCAATCAGAAACACGGAAATCACACCAAACATTTTTTGTCATGATGCCAAAATACTGATGATGCTAAATTGCGGACGGATTTAGGATATCTTGAACGATGATTTAATGGCAATTTATTAAAGTTACAGTAAAAAAGAACACTTTTTTTTTTTATCTTTTAAGAGCAGCTTCCAAACACTTCATAAAAAATTACATACACAGAACAAGACAGTCTGAGGATATGTGATTATTTCATGAATTTACAATACACTATGGCGAAAAGAAAATTTTCAAACTTATCAGAGTTCTCCTGTCTCTGTGCTTCTAATGTGTGCGGTGGGTGACTGGGTGGGTGACTGACTGTGTGAGTTTAGTGAGTGTGGAGGGGGAGGGGGAGAGAAAGAGAGAGAGAGAGAGGGTCTGTTTAAACTTCTCAATAAAATCCTTAAAAAATGCTTATAAAGCATTAAAGGTTTTGATAACACTTTATAATAAGGTCTCATTTCTTAACATTAGGAAATGCATTAATTAACGTGAACTAACAATGAAAAATATATTTTTACAGCATGTTAATTCTTCCAGGATAGTATGAACTAACAAAGAACAATTTTTTTTTAAAGCATTTATTAATCTTTTTAATGTTAGAAAAATAGTCATGTTCAAAAGATAAACTTTAAAATTTAATAATATATTAACACATTTTGGAATTAATATTGAACAACATTAAATGGTATATAATTATTAATGTTTATATATATATATATATAATGATAGCTACAGACACCAAACTCGGTACATAAATTGTTCTTATTAATCCGGACAACTTTCTAATTTACAGTCATTAGCTACGACCAACAGGAAGTCGGCTATATTTATTTTAATGTGGGTTTTTTTTAAACAGGCTGTAAACAAATTCATACTCCTTCAAGCAGAAACACAGAAATCACACCAAACATTTTTTCTCATGATGCCAAAATACTGAAGATGCTAAATTGTGGACGGATTTAGGATATCTTGAACGATGATTTAATGGCAATTTATTAAAGTTACAGAAAAAAGAGAACTTTTTTTTTTTTATCTTTTAAGAGCAGCTTCCAAACACTTCATAAAAAATTACATACACAGAACAATACAGTCTGAGGATATGTGATTAATTTCATGAATTTACAATACACTATGGAGAGGAGAAAATTTAAAACTTATCAGAGTTCTCCTGTCACTGCTTCTAATGTGTGCGGTGGGTGACTGGGTGAGTGACTGACTGTGTGAGTTCAGTGAGTGTGGAGGGGGAGAGAGAGAGAGAGAGAGGGTCTGTTTAAACTTCTCAATAAAATCCTTAAAAAATGCTTATAAAGCATTAAAGGTTTTGATAACACTTTATAATTAAGTCTCATTTGTTAACAGTAGGGAATGCATTAATTAACATGAACTAACAATGAAAAATATATATTTTACAGCATGTTAATTCTTCATTGATAGTATGAACTTACAACGAACTAACAATGAACAAAATATTTTTAATATTAGAAAAATAGTCATGTTCAAAAGATAAAACTTTAAAATGTAATAATATATTAACACATTTTGGAATTGATTTTGATCAACATTAAATGGTATATATTTATTAATGATGTAAATTAACAACAGTTAAATAATGTTGTTTTTTAACATTGGTTAATTCACAAATAACATTAAATATTAACAATATATTTTTTACTTTATTCATTTGTGTTAGAAAAAAATATTCATGTTAGTTAATGGAAAAATAAATCATTAAAACCTTTGGTAACTATAATAATTTCTCATTTGTTAGCATTAGTAAATGCATTAACCCTCTAAGCGCCAAAGTCGCAAAATTGCGACAAGACGTCATACTTCATGAAATGGGCAGTAGTTCCTAATCTGGTGTAATGGCTCATTTGTATTCCCTTCCACTAGATGGCAGACATGTAGTACTTCGATTCTAGACCAAAATTGTTCGAGGAAATACCAGAGTAAGTGAGCTATCGTGTCATTGATGCGGAAGCAATTCAGTTCATAGCGTGTGAGTAAATTGTGAGATTTGTGAGAGAAAATCGCCAAACGGCTAATAAAAAGTTGTACTGTGAGGATGTGTTGCAAATGTCATTCGCCGATTCTGACTCTGAAGGGGAATATTTGCCTTTTGGAAATGACGATCGGCCGTCTAATGATCGCGCTTCTCCAATGGTGCCATGGTGCCGCGCGCAAGGCGCGATCGTTCACAAAGCACAAACAAGTGATCATTTCAACACTTTGCCCAACGGGGATGGGGATGACAGGGGTGGACGTGGTCTTAGTGTCCATAGGAGAGCTGTTGATCTCTGATGATCGGCCAGATTGCGCTGTTTGTTCTGATCGCGCGCGCTCCAAGCGCCGCCGGCAGACAGTACAGGTGCAGGTGCAGTCAGTTTGGGGTAACTTAGGTCTGTGCGCTGTGCCATACAATGAGAGGTACCATACTCTCAAGAACTATAAACTGTCACATAGATACCTGATTGGACAGATAGCTGGTCAACTGATCAAAAAATAGGCACATGTATTTTACTATGGCACAGTAATATAGTAATTATTTACTACTTTCTCCTGTTTTACTGTTGATTTCCTCTTTTCCTGATCATTTGGAATGAGGATAAAAAGACAAAAAAACAACAACAACATGCAAATAAGTTCAAACATCCATTCAATATCTATTATTTCCTGAATATTACTGATGAACTGATCAAAAAGTAGGCTACTGTTCACATGCGTTTTACTACTATATAGTATAGTAATATAGTAATAATTTAGTACTTTCTCCTGTTTTATTGTTGGTTTCCTCTTTTCTGATCATTTGGAATGAGGAGAAAAAGACAAAAAAACAAACAAAAAAATCAAACATCAATTCAATATCTACTATTTCCTAAATATTATGAAATTCAAGAGGGCCGCCCCTGATGACGTCATAATATGCAAATTAGATGAGTATATTTACACCCCACATAAACTTACGGTCATGCCCAACATTTTTCTAATTTACAGTATATCTCTATCTTTAAGCCATTTCAAGCCACAAGCTTTTGAAATCTTGATGTCAAAATCCAGCATTTTTTCCAAAAAACCCTGGCGCCTAAAGGGTTAACTAACATCAACTACCAATGAAAAATATATTTTCACAGAATTTAAAGTTTTATATGTTGTTCTGTGTGTGTGTGTGTTTCACAGAGTTGATGGTTTGGATTAACCCTTTAATTGCCGTATCCCTTAAAACCAAACTGCCAGAGGGTTACTGTAATGCTTGTGCTCGCTGGGCACCGTTTTATCGATGCCACCGGGGTGGCGTATGCTGACGGCTTGGGCCCGTCATCGCTGCTCGCAGCTATATTTATTTATTTTTTTTTTTTTTTATTTTTTTTTTTTTTTTTATTTCAATCATCCGGGCACTTTTGGGGGCCTTAACGTGCCCGAAAACTCTCGAAAATTGGCACGCACGTTGGAACCTGCGGCCATTAGGACGCCGCTGAGGCTGGGACCCGGGCGTGGCACAGGGGCTCTACGGCGCCCCCTGGAAAATTGTCAGAAAGCTTGATGTATAGCTCACACATACTTGCACGTATTCATATGAAACTCGGTACACATATAGAACTCATTGAGCCGAACAACTTCCGCGCAGCATGTCATAGGCTCCGCCCAACAGGAAGTCGGCTATTCAGGGCTGTTTAAAAAGCGCATGCTCTGGAATTTGATATACTCCTCTGAGGATTTCCATACGATTGCCACCAAACTAGGTGAACATGATCTCAAGACATTGGGGACGCTAAATTGCGAAGATATTTTTGATATGTCGAACGGTTTGCCCGTGGCGAGGCGATGAAGTTATGGCGAAAAATGAGACCCAGGAAATGCCTAATAACGTCCACATACATTGTATGATGTATATCAAACTTCAGTGATTTGTTCGTTGTATGATGCCGATCGGATAGATGTGACTATTATGACTGAAAGTTATAGCGCCACCAACTGGCTGCAGGAAGTGTGTCGTTTTCAAAATGCTTTGAATTCAGCATCTTCTTTTACCTCGATTTGCTTCAAACTTCACCAGAATAATGTCAAAACACGGCCGATGTAAAACTGTGAAGGGAATATTGATATCTAAAATTATGTTGCCATGGCAACGTGTCAAAGTTGAAAATTCGTTTCTGGTGATTTTGAGGCAGATAACATGTTTAGAATGTCATGAAACTCAACACACATATCAGTATTAATGATAGTTAGACACTGGAAAAAGCTCATAAACGGGCGTGGAAGAGACACTCTATAGCGCCACCTTTTGTCAAAAATGAGGGGGTTAGTTTTAGCTACAGACACCAAACTCGGTACATAAATTGTTCTTATTAATCCGGACAATTTTCTAATTTACAGTCATTAGCTACGACCAACAGGAAGTCGGCTATATTTATTTTAATGTGGGTTTTTTTTAAAAACGGGCTGTAAACAAATTAATACTCCTCCAAGCAGAAACACGGAAATCACACCAAACATTTTTTATCATGATGCCAAAATACTGAAGATGCTAAATTGCGGACGGATTTAGGATATCTTGAACGATGATTTAATGGCAATTTATTAAAGTTACAGTAAAAAAGATAATTTTTTTTTTTTTTTATCTTTTAAGAGCAGCTTCCAAACACTTCATAAAAAATTACATACACAGAACAATACAGTCTGAGGATATGTGATTAATTTCATGAATTTACAATACACTATGCTTAGGAGAAAATTTAAAAACTATCAGAGAGCTCTTAGACTGCTTCTGAGTGAGAGATCCCTGTCAGCCTGCAGCTGAGTGAGGGGTGGGGTGGGGTGGGGTGTGAGTGACTGTGTGAGTGACTGTGTGGATTGAGGAGCTGGGTGAGAGAGAGAAAGAGAGAGAGGGTCTGTTTTTTAAAATCTTTAAAAAATGCTTATAAATCATTAAATAAGGTCTCAATTCTTAACATTAGGAAATGCATTAATTAACGTGAACTAACAATGAAAAATATATTTTTACATCATGTTAATTCTTCCATGATAGTATGAACTAACAAAGAACAATTTTTTTAAAGCATTTATTAATCTTTTTAATGTTAGAAAAATAGTCATGTTCAAAAGATAAACTTTCAAATGTAATAATATATTAACACATTTTGGAATTAATATTGATCAACATTAAATGGTATATAATTATTAATGTTTATATATATATAATGATAGCTACAGACACCAAACTCGGTACATAAATTGTTCTTATTAATCCGGACAACTTTCTAATTTACAGTCATTAGCTACGACCAACAGGAAGTCGGCTATATTTATTTTAATGTGGGTTTTGTTTTTAAACAGGCTGTAAACAAATTCATGCTCCTCCAAACAGAAACACGGAAATCACACCAAACATTTTTTCTTATGATGCCAAAATACTGAAGATGCTAAATTGCGGACGGATTTAGGATATCTTGAACGATGATTTAATGGCAATTTATTAAAGTTACAGTAAAAAAGAGAAAACTTTTCTTTTCTTTTTTTCTTTTAAGAGCAGCTTCCAAACACTTCATAAAAAATTACATACACAGAACAATACAGTCTGAGGATATGTGATTAATTTCATGAATTTACAATACACTATGCGGAGGAGAAAATTTAAAAACTATCAGAGTTCTCCTGTCTCTGTGCTTCTAATGTTTGCGGTAGGTGACTGGGTGGGTGACTGACTGTGTGAGTTCAGTGAGTGTGGAGGGGGAGAGAGAGAGAGAGAAAGAGAGAGAGAGAGGGTCTGTTTAAACATCTCAATAAAATCCTTAAAAAATGCTTATAAAGCATTAAAGGTTTTGATAACACTTTATAATTAAGTCTCATTTGTTAACAGTAGGGAATGCATTAATTAACATGAACTAACAATGAAATATATTTTTTACAGCATGTTAATTCTTCATTGATAGTATGAACTTACAATGAACTAACAATGAACAAAATATTTTTTATATTAGAAAAATAGTCATGTTCAAAAGATAAAACTTTAAAATTTAATAATATATTAACACATTTTGGAATTGATTTTGATCAACATTAAATGGTATATATTTATTAATGATGTAAATTAACAACAGTTAAATAATGTTGTTTTTTAACATTGGTTAATTCACAAATAACATTAAATATTAACAATATATTTTTTACTTTATTAATTTGTGTTAGAAAAAATTATTCATGTTAGTTAATGGAAAAATAAATCATTAAAAAATGCTTATAAATCATTAAAAGCTTTGGTAACTATAATAATTTCTCATTTGTTAGCATTAGTAAATGCATTAACTAACATCAACTACCAATGAAAAATATATTTTCACAGAATTTAAAGTTTTATATGTTGTTCTGTGTGTGTGTGTTTCACTGAGTTGATGGTTTGGATTAACCCTTTAATTGCCGTATCCCTTAAAACCAAACTGCCAGAGGGTTACTGTGATGCTTGTGCTCGCTGGGCACCGTTTTATCGATGCCACCGGGGTGGCGTATGCTGACGGCTTGGGCCCGTCATCGCTGCTCGCAGCTATATTTTTTATTTTTTTATTTTTTTTTTTATTTATTTATTTTTTTTATTTCAATCATCCGGGCACTTTTGGGGGCCTTAACGTGCCCGAAAACTCTCGAAAATTGGCACGCACGTTGGAACCTGCGGCCATTAGGACGCCGCTGAGGCTGGGACCCGGGCGTGGCACAGGGGCTCTACGGCGCCCCCTGGAAAATTGTCAGAAAGCTTGATGTATAGCTCACACATACTTGCACGTATTCATATGAAACTCGGTACACATATAGAACTCATTGAGCCGAACAACTTCCGCGCAGCATGTCATAGGCTCCGCCCAACAGGAAGTCGGCTATTCAGGGCTGTTTAAAAAGCGCATGCTCTGGAATTTGATATACTCCTCTGAGGATTTCCATACGATTGCCACCAAACTAGGTGAACATGATCTCAAGACATTGGGGACGCTAAATTGCGAAGATATTTTTGATATGTCGAACGGTTTGCCCGTGGCGAGGCGATGAAGTTATGGCGAAAAATGAGACCCAGGAAATGCCTAATAACGTCCACATACATTGTATGATGTATATCAAACTTCAGTGATTTGTTCGTTGTATGATGCCGATCGGATAGATGTGACTATTATGACTGAAAGTTATAGCGCCACCAACTGGCTGCAGGAAGTGTGTCGTTTTCAAAATGCTTTGAATTCAGCATCTTCTTTTACCTCGATTTGCTTCAAACTTCACCAGAATAATGTCAAAACACGGCCGATGTAAAACTGTGAAGGGAATATTGATATCTAAAATTATGTTGCCATGGCAACGTGTCAAAGTTGAAAATTCGTTTCTGGTGATTTTGAGGCAGATAACATGTTTAGAATGTCATGAAACTCAACACACATATCAGTATTAATGATAGTTAGACACTGGAAAAAGCTCATAAACGGGCGTGGAAGAGACACTCTATAGCGCCACCTTTTGTCAAAAATGAGGGGGTTAGTTTTAGCTACAGACACCAAACTCGGTACATAAATTGTTCTTATTAATCCGGACAATTTTCTAATTTACAGTCATTAGCTACGACCAACAGGAAGTCGGCTATATTTATTTTAATGTGGGTTTTTTTTAAAAACGGGCTGTAAACAAATTAATACTCCTCCAAGCAGAAACACGGAAATCACACCAAACATTTTTTATCATGATGCCAAAATACTGAAGATGCTAAATTGCGGACGGATTTAGGATATCTTGAACGATGATTTAATGGCAATTTATTAAAGTTACAGTAAAAAAGATAATTTTTTTTTTTTTTTATCTTTTAAGAGCAGCTTCCAAACACTTCATAAAAAATTACATACACAGAACAATACAGTCTGAGGATATGTGATTAATTTCATGAATTTACAATACACTATGCTTAGGAGAAAATTTAAAAACTATCAGAGAGCTCTTAGACTGCTTCTGAGTGAGAGATCCCTGTCAGCCTGCAGCTGAGTGAGGGGTGGGGTGGGGTGGGGTGTGAGTGACTGTGTGAGTGACTGTGTGGATTGAGGAGCTGGGTGAGAGAGAGAAAGAGAGAGAGGGTCTGTTTTTTAAAATCTTTAAAAAATGCTTATAAATCATTAAATAAGGTCTCAATTCTTAACATTAGGAAATGCATTAATTAACGTGAACTAACAATGAAAAATATATTTTTACATCATGTTAATTCTTCCATGATAGTATGAACTAACAAAGAACAATTTTTTTAAAGCATTTATTAATCTTTTTAATGTTAGAAAAATAGTCATGTTCAAAAGATAAACTTTCAAATGTAATAATATATTAACACATTTTGGAATTAATATTGATCAACATTAAATGGTATATAATTATTAATGTTTATATATATATAATGATAGCTACAGACACCAAACTCGGTACATAAATTGTTCTTATTAATCCGGACAACTTTCTAATTTACAGTCATTAGCTACGACCAACAGGAAGTCGGCTATATTTATTTTAATGTGGGTTTTGTTTTTAAACAGGCTGTAAACAAATTCATGCTCCTCCAAACAGAAACACGGAAATCACACCAAACATTTTTTCTTATGATGCCAAAATACTGAAGATGCTAAATTGCGGACGGATTTAGGATATCTTGAACGATGATTTAATGGCAATTTATTAAAGTTACAGTAAAAAAGAGAAAACTTTTCTTTTCTTTTTTTCTTTTAAGAGCAGCTTCCAAACACTTCATAAAAAATTACATACACAGAACAATACAGTCTGAGGATATGTGATTAATTTCATGAATTTACAATACACTATGCGGAGGAGAAAATTTAAAAACTATCAGAGTTCTCCTGTCTCTGTGCTTCTAATGTTTGCGGTAGGTGACTGGGTGGGTGACTGACTGTGTGAGTTCAGTGAGTGTGGAGGGGGAGAGAGAGAGAGAGAAAGAGAGAGAGAGAGGGTCTGTTTAAACATCTCAATAAAATCCTTAAAAAATGCTTATAAAGCATTAAAGGTTTTGATAACACTTTATAATTAAGTCTCATTTGTTAACAGTAGGGAATGCATTAATTAACATGAACTAACAATGAAATATATTTTTTACAGCATGTTAATTCTTCATTGATAGTATGAACTTACAATGAACTAACAATGAACAAAATATTTTTTATATTAGAAAAATAGTCATGTTCAAAAGATAAAACTTTAAAATTTAATAATATATTAACACATTTTGGAATTGATTTTGATCAACATTAAATGGTATATATTTATTAATGATGTAAATTAACAACAGTTAAATAATGTTGTTTTTTAACATTGGTTAATTCACAAATAACATTAAATATTAACAATATATTTTTTACTTTATTAATTTGTGTTAGAAAAAATTATTCATGTTAGTTAATGGAAAAATAAATCATTAAAAAATGCTTATAAATCATTAAAAGCTTTGGTAACTATAATAATTTCTCATTTGTTAGCATTAGTAAATGCATTAACTAACATCAACTACCAATGAAAAATATATTTTCACAGAATTTAAAGTTTTATATGTTGTTCTGTGTGTGTGTGTTTCACTGAGTTGATGGTTTGGATTAACCCTTTAATTGCCGTATCCCTTAAAACCAAACTGCCAGAGGGTTACTGTGATGCTTGTGCTCGCTGGGCACCGTTTTATCGATGCCACCGGGGTGGCGTATGCTGACGGCTTGGGCCCGTCATCGCTGCTCGCAGCTATATTTTTTTTTTTTTTTTTTTTTTTTTTATTTATTTTTTTTTTTTATTTCAATCATCCGGGCACTTTTGGGGGCCTTAACGTGCCCGAAAACTCTCGAAAATTGGCACGCACGTTGGAACCTGCGGCCATTAGGACGCCGCTGAGGCTGGGACCCGGGCGTGGCACAGGGGCTCTACGGCGCCCCCTGGAAAATTGTCAGAAAGCTTGATGTATAGCTCACACATACTTGCACGTATTCATATGAAACTCGGTACACATATAGAACTCATTGAGCCGAACAACTTCCGCGCAGCATGTCATAGGCTCCGCCCAACAGGAAGTCGGCTATTCAGGGCTGTTTAAAAAGCGCATGCTCTGGAATTTGATATACTCCTCTGAGGATTTCCATACGATTGCCACCAAACTAGGTGAACATGATCTCAAGACATTGGGGACGCTAAATTGCGAAGATATTTTTGATATGTCGAACGGTTTGCCCGTGGCGAGGCGATGAAGTTATGGCGAAAAATGAGACCCAGGAAATGCCTAATAACGTCCACATACATTGTATGATGTATATCAAACTTCAGTGATTTGTTCGTTGTATGATGCCGATCGGATAGATGTGACTATTATGACTGAAAGTTATAGCGCCACCAACTGGCTGCAGGAAGTGTGTCGTTTTCAAAATGCTTTGAATTCAGCATCTTCTTTTACCTCGATTTGCTTCAAACTTCACCAGAATAATGTCAAAACACGGCCGATGTAAAACTGTGAAGGGAATATTGATATCTAAAATTATGTTGCCATGGCAACGTGTCAAAGTTGAAAATTCGTTTCTGGTGATTTTGAGGCAGATAACATGTTTAGAATGTCATGAAACTCAACACACATATCAGTATTAATGATAGTTAGACACTGGAAAAAGCTCATAAACGGGCGTGGAAGAGACACTCTATAGCGCCACCTTTTGTCAAAAATGAGGGGGTTAGTTTTAGCTACAGACACCAAACTCGGTACATAAATTGTTCTTATTAATCCGGACAATTTTCTAATTTACAGTCATTAGCTACGACCAACAGGAAGTCGGCTATATTTATTTTAATGTGGGTTTTTTTTAAAAACGGGCTGTAAACAAATTAATACTCCTCCAAGCAGAAACACGGAAATCACACCAAACATTTTTTATCATGATGCCAAAATACTGAAGATGCTAAATTGCGGACGGATTTAGGATATCTTGAACGATGATTTAATGGCAATTTATTAAAGTTACAGTAAAAAAGATAATTTTTTTTTTTTTTTATCTTTTAAGAGCAGCTTCCAAACACTTCATAAAAAATTACATACACAGAACAATACAGTCTGAGGATATGTGATTAATTTCATGAATTTACAATACACTATGCTTAGGAGAAAATTTAAAAACTATCAGAGAGCTCTTAGACTGCTTCTGAGTGAGAGATCCCTGTCAGCCTGCAGCTGAGTGAGGGGTGGGGGTGGGGTGGGGTGTGAGTGACTGTGTGAGTGACTGTGTGGATTGAGGAGCTGGGTGAGAGAGAGAAAGAGAGAGAGGGTCTGTTTTTTAAAATCTTTAAAAAATGCTTATAAATCATTAAATAAGGTCTCAATTCTTAACATTAGGAAATGCATTAATTAACGTGAACTAACAATGAAAAATATATTTTTACATCATGTTAATTCTTCCATGATAGTATGAACTAACAAAGAACAATTTTTTTTAAAGCATTTATTAATCTTTTTAATGTTAGAAAAATAGTCATGTTCAAAAGATAAACTTTCAAATGTAATAATATATTAACACATTTTGGAATTAATATTGATCAACATTAAATGGTATATAATTATTAATGTTTATATATATATAATGATAGCTACAGACACCAAACTCGGTACATAAATTGTTCTTATTAATCCGGACAACTTTCTAATTTACAGTCATTAGCTACGACCAACAGGAAGTCGGCTATATTTATTTTAATGTGGGTTTTTTTTTTAAACGGGCTGTAAACAAATTCATACTCCTCCAAACAGAAACACGGAAATCACACCAAACATTTTTTCTCATGATGCCAAAATACTGATGATGCTAAATTGCGGACGGATTTAGGATATCTTGAACGATGATTTAATGGAAATTTATTAAAGTTACAGTAAACAAGAAAAAACATTTTTTTTTTATCTTTTAAGAGCAGCTTCCAAACACTTCATAAAAAATTACATACACAGAACAATACAGTCTGAGGTTATGGGATTAATTTCATGAATTTACAATACACTATGCGGAGGAGAAAATTTAAAAACTATCAGAGCTGCTTTTGAGTGAGAGCTCCCTGCCAGCCTGCCTCTGAGTGAGAGCTCCCTGTCACTGCTGCTGAGTGAGGGGTGGGGGTGGGCTGTGAGTGACTGTGTGAGTGACTGTGTGGATTGAGTGTGGATTGAGGCAGTGGGTGAGAGAGAGAAAGAGAGAGAGGGTCTGTTTTTTAAAATCTTAAAAAAATGCTTATAAATCATTAAAGATTTTGATAACACTTTATAATAAGGTCTCATTTCTTAACATTAGGAAATGCATTAATTAACGTGAACTAACAATGAAAAATATATTTTTACAGCATGTTAATTCTTCCATGATAGTATGAAATAACAAAGAGCAATTTTTTTTAAAGCATTTATTAATCTTTTTAATGTTAGAAAAATAGTCATGTTCAAAAGATAAACTTTAAAATTTAATAATATATTAACACATTTTGGAATTAATATTGATCAACATTAAATGGTATATAATTATTAATTTGTATATATATATATATATATATGATAGCTACAGACACCAAACTCGGTATATAAATTGTTCTTATTAATCCGGACAACTTTCTAATTTACAGTCATTAGCTACGACCAACAGGAAGTCGGCTATATTTATTTTAATGTGTGTTTTTTTTTTTTAAACGGGCTGTAAACAAATTCATACTCCTCCAATCAGAAACACGGAAATCACACCAAACATTTTTTGTCATGATGCCAAAATACTGATGATGCTAAATTGCGGACGGATTTAGGATATCTTGAACGATGATTTAATGGCAATTTATTAAAGTTACAGTAAAAAAGAACACTTTTTTTTTTTATCTTTTAAGAGCAGCTTCCAAACACTTCATAAAAAATTACATACACAGAACAAGACAGTCTGAGGATATGTGATTATTTCATGAATTTACAATACACTATGGCGAAAAGAAAATTTTCAAACTTATCAGAGTTCTCCTGTCTCTGTGCTTCTAATGTGTGCGGTGGGTGACTGGGTGGGTGACTGACTGTGTGAGTTTAGTGAGTGTGGAGGGGGAGGGGGAGAGAAAGAGAGAGAGAGAGAGGGTCTGTTTAAACTTCTCAATAAAATCCTTAAAAAATGCTTATAAAGCATTAAAGGTTTTGATAACACTTTATAATAAGGTCTCATTTCTTAACATTAGGAAATGCATTAATTAACGTGAACTAACAATGAAAAATATATTTTTACAGCATGTTAATTCTTCCAGGATAGTATGAACTAAGCATTTATTAATCTTTTTAATGTTAGAAAAATAGTCATGTTCAAAAGATAAACTTTAAAATTTAATAATATATTAACACATTTTGGAATTAATATTGAACAACATTAAATGGTATATAATTATTAATGTTTATATATATATATATATAATGATAGCTACAGACACCAAACTCGGTACATAAATTGTTCTTATTAATCCGGACAACTTTCTAATTTACAGTCATTAGCTACGACCAACAGGAAGTCGGCTATATTTATTTTAATGTGGGTTTTTTTTAAACAGGCTGTAAACAAATTCATACTCCTTCAAGCAGAAACACAGAAATCACACCAAACATTTTTTCTCATGATGCCAAAATACTGAAGATGCTAAATTGTGGACGGATTTAGGATATCTTGAACGATGATTTAATGGCAATTTATTAAAGTTACAGAAAAAAGAGAACTTTTTTTTTTTTATCTTTTAAGAGCAGCTTCCAAACACTTCATAAAAAATTACATACACAGAACAATACAGTCTGAGGATATGTGATTAATTTCATGAATTTACAATACACTATGGAGAGGAGAAAATTTAAAACTTATCAGAGTTCTCCTGTCACTGCTTCTAATGTGTGCGGTGGGTGACTGGGTGAGTGACTGACTGTGTGAGTTCAGTGAGTGTGGAGGGGGAGAGAGAGAGAGAGAGAGGGTCTGTTTAAACTTCTCAATAAAATCCTTAAAAAATGCTTATAAAGCATTAAAGGTTTTGATAACACTTTATAATTAAGTCTCATTTGTTAACAGTAGGGAATGCATTAATTAACATGAACTAACAATGAAAAATATATATTTTACAGCATGTTAATTCTTCATTGATAGTATGAACTTACAACGAACTAACAATGAACAAAATATTTTTAATATTAGAAAAATAGTCATGTTCAAAAGATAAAACTTTAAAATGTAATAATATATTAACACATTTTGGAATTGATTTTGATCAACATTAAATGGTATATATTTATTAATGATGTAAATTAACAACAGTTAAATAATGTTGTTTTTTAACATTGGTTAATTCACAAATAACATTAAATATTAACAATATATTTTTTACTTTATTCATTTGTGTTAGAAAAAAATATTCATGTTAGTTAATGGAAAAATAAATCATTAAAACCTTTGGTAACTATAATAATTTCTCATTTGTTAGCATTAGTAAATGCATTAACTAACATCAACTACCAATGAAAAATATATTTTCACAGAATTTAAAGTTTTATATGTTGTTCTGTGTGTGTGTGTGTTTCACAGAGTTGATGGTTTGGATTAACCCTTTAATTGCCGTATCCCTTAAAACCAAACTGCCAGAGGGTTACTGTAATGCTTGTGCTCGCTGGGCACCGTTTTATCGATGCCACCGGGGTGGCGTATGCTGACGGCTTGGGCCCGTCATCGCTGCTCGCAGCTATATTTTTTTTTATTTTTTTTTTTTTTTTTTATTTCAATCATCCGGGCACTTTTGGGGGCCTTAACGTGCCCGAAAACTCTCGAAAATCGGCACGCACATTGGAACCTGCGGCCATTAGGACGCCGCTGAGGCTGGGACCCGGGCGTGGCACAGGGGCTCTACGGCGCCCCCTGGAAAATTGTCAGAAAACTTGATGTATAGCTCACACATACTTGCACGTATTCATATGAAACTCGGTACACATATAGAACTCATTGAGCTGAACAACTTTCACGCTGCATGTCTTAGGCTCCGCCCAACAGGAAGTCGGCTATTCAGGGCTGTTTAAAAAGCGCATGCTCTGGAATTTGATATACTCCTCTGAGGATTTCCATACGATTGCCACCAAACTAGGTGAACATGATCTCAAGACATTGGGGACGCTAAATTGCGAAGATATTTTTGATATGTCGAACGGTTTGCCCGTGGCGAGGCGATGAAGTTATGGCGAAAAATGAGACCCAGGAAATGCCTAATAACGTCCACATACATTGTATGATGTAGATCAAACTTCAGTGATTTGTTCGTTGTATGATGCCGATCGGATAGATGTGACTATTATGACTGAAAGTTATAGCGCCACCAACTGGCTGCAGGAAGTGTGTCGTTTTCAAAATGCTTTGAATTCAGCATCTTCTTTTACCTCGATTTGCTTCAAACTTCACCAGAATAATGTCAAAACACGGCCGATGTAAAACTGTGAAGGGAATATTGATATCTAAAATTATGTTGCCATGGCAACGTGTCAAAGTTGAAAATTCGTTTCTGGTGATTTTGAGGCAGATAACATGTTTAGAATGTCATGAAACTCAACACACATATCAGTATTAATGATAGTTAGACACTGGAAAAAGCTCATAAACGGGCGTGGAAGAGACACTCTATAGCGCCACCTTTTGTCAAAAATGAGGGGGTTAGTTTTAGCTACAGACACCAAACTCGGTACATAAATTGTTCTAATTAATCCGGACAACTTTCTAATTTACAGTCATTAGCTACGACCAACAGGAAGTCGGCTATATTTATTTTAATGTGGGTTTTTTTTAAAAACGGGCTGTAAACAAATTAATACTCCTCCAAGCAGAAACACGGAAATCACACCAAACATTTTTTATCATGATGCCAAAATACTGAAGATGCTAAATTGCGGACGGATTTAGGATATCTTGAACGATGATTTAATGGCAATTTATTAAAGTTACAGTAAAAAAGATAATTTTTTTTTTTTTTTATCTTTTAAGAGCAGCTTCCAAACACTTCATAAAAAATTACATACACAGAACAATACAGTCTGAGGATATGTGATTAATTTCATGAATTTACAATACACTATGCTTAGGAGAAAATTTAAAAACTATCAGAGAGCTCTTAGACTGCTGAGTGAGAGCTCCCTGTCAGCCTGCAGCTGAGTGAGGGGTGGGGGTGGGGTGGGGTGTGAGTGACTGTGTGAGTGACTGTGTGAGTGACTGTGTGGATTGAGGAGCTGGGTGAGAGAGAGAAAGAGAGAGAGGGTCTGTTTTTTAAAATCTTTAAAAAATGCTTATAAATCATTAAATAAGGTCTCAATTCTTAACATTAGGAAATGCATTAATTAACGTGAACTAACAATGAAAAATATATTTTTACAGCATGTTAATTCTTCCATGATAGTATGAACTAACAAAGAACAATTTTTTTAAAGCATTTATTAATCTTTTTAATGTTAGAAAAATAGTCATGTTCAAAAGATAAACTTTAAAATGTAATAATATATTAACACATTTTGGAATTAATATTGATCAACATTAAATGGTATATAATTATTAATGTTTATATATATATAATGATAGCTACAGACACCAAACTCGGTACATAAATTGTTCTTATTAATCCGGACAACTTTCTAATTTACAGTCATTAGCTACGACCAACAGGAAGTCGGCTATATTTATTTTAATGTGGGTTTTGTTTTTAAACAGGCTGTAAACAAATTCATACTCCTCCAAACAGAAACACGTAAATCACACCAAACATTTTTTCTTATGATGCCAAAATACTGAAGATGCTAAATTGCGGACGGATTTAGGATATCTTGAACGATGATTTAATGGCAATTTATTAAAGTTACAGTAAAAAAGAGAAAACTTTTCTTTTCTTTTTTTCTTTTAAGAGCAGCTTCCAAACACTTCATAAAAAATTACATACTCAGAACAATACAGTCTGAGGATATGTGATTAATTTCATGAATTTACAATACACTATGCGGAGGAGAAAATTTAAAAACTATCAGAGTTCTCCTGTCTCTGTGCTTCTAATGTTTGCGGTAGGTGACTGGGTGAGTGACTGACTGTGTGAGTTCAGTGAGTGTGGAGGGAGAGAGAGAGAGAGAGGGAGAGAGAGAGAGGGTCTGTTTAAACTTCTCAATAAAATCCTTAAAAAATGCTTATAAAGCATTAAAGGTTTTGATAACACTTTATAATTAAGTCTCATTTGTTAACAGTAGGGAATGCATTAATTAACATGAACTAACAATGAAATATATATTTTACAGTATGTTAATTCTTCATTGATAGTATGAACTTACAATGAACTAACAATGAACAAAATATTTTTTATATTAGAAAAATAGTCATGTTCAAAAGATAAAACTTTAAAATTTAATAATATATTAACACATTTTGGAATTGATTTTGATCAACATTAAATGGTATATATTTATTAATGATGTAAATTAACAACAGTTAAATAATGTTGTTTTTTAACATTGGTTAATTCACAAATAACATTAAATATTAACAATATATTTTTTACTTTATTAATTTGTGTTAGAAAAAATTATTCATGTTAGTTAATGGAAAAATAAATCATTAAAAAATGCTTATAAATCATTAAAAGCTTTGGTAACTATAATAATTTCTCATTTGTTAGCATTAGTAAATGCATTAACTAACATCAACTACCAATGAAAAATAAATTTTCACAGAATTTAAAGTTTTATATGTTCTGTGTGTGTGTGTGTTTCACAGAGTTGATGGTTTGGATTAACCCTTTAATTGCCGTATCCCTTAAAACCAAACTGCCAGAGGGTTACTGTGATGCTTGTGCTCGCTGGGCACCGTTTTATCGATGCCACCGGGGTGGCGTATGCTGACGGCTTGGGCCCGTCATCGCTGCTCGCAGCTATATTTATTTTTTTTTATTTTTTTTTTTATTTCAATCATCCGGGCACTTTTGGGGGCCTTAACGTGCCCGAAAACTCTCGAAAATTGGCACGCACATTGGAACCCGTGGCCATTAGGACGCCGCTGAGGCTGGGACCCGGGCGTGGCACAGGGGCTCTACGGCGCCCCCTGGAAAATTGTCAGAAAACTTGATGTATAGCTCACACATACTTGCACGTATTCATATGAAACTCGGTACACATATAGAACTCATTGAGCTGAACAACTTCCGCACAGCATGTCTTAGGCTCCGCCCAACAGGAAGTCGGCTATTCAGGGCTGTTTAAAAAGCGCATGCTCTGGAATTTGATATACTCCTCTGAGGATTTCCATACGATTGCCACCAAACTCGGTGAACATGATCTCAAGACATTGGGGACGCTAAATTGCGAAGATATTTTTGATATGTCGAACGGTTTGCCCGTGGCGAGGCGATGAAGTTATGGCGAAAAATGAGACCCAGGAAATGCCTAATAACGTCCACATACATTGTATGATGTAGATCAAACTTCAGTGATTTGTTCGTTGTATGATGCCGATCGGATAGATGTGACTATTATGACTGAAAGTTATAGCGCCACCAACTGGCTGCAGGAAGTGTGTCGTTTTCAAAATGCTTTGAATTCAGCATCTTAT
The DNA here is from genome assembly GCF_936440315.1 of Barbus barbus. NCBI lineage: Eukaryota > Metazoa > Chordata > Actinopteri > Cypriniformes > Cyprinidae > Barbus > Barbus barbus. The sequence goes on from NC_136751.1 coordinate 29,909,222, forward strand.
TTTTACTCGATTTGCTTCAAACTTCACCAGAATAATGTCAAAACACGGCCGATGTAAAACTGTGAAGGCCATATTGATATCTAAACTTATGTTGCCATGGCAACGTGTCAAAGTTGAAAATTCGTTTCTGGTGATTTTGAGGCAGATAACATGTTTAGAATGTCATGAAACTCAACACACATATCAGTATTAATGATAGTTAGACACTGGAAAAAGCTCATAAACGGGCGTGGAAGAGGCACTCTATAGCGCCACCTTTTGTCAAAAATGGGGGGGTTAGTTTTAGCTACAGACACCAAACTTGGTACATAAATTGTTCTTATTAATCCGGACAACTTTCTAATTCACAGTCATTAGCTACGACCAACAGGAAGTCGGCTATATTTATTTTAATGTGGGTTTTTTTTAAAAACGGGCTGTAAACAAATTAATACTCCTCCAAGCAGAAACACGGAAATCACACGAAACATTTTTTATCATGATGCCAAAATACTGAAGATGCTAAATTGCGGACGGATTTAGGATATCTTGAACGATGATTTAATGGCAATTTATTAAAGTTACAGTAAAAAAGATAATTTTTTTGTTTTTTTTATCTTTTAAGAGCAGCTTCCAAACACTTCATAAAAAATTACATACACAGAACAATACAGTCTGAGAATATGTGATTAATTTCATGAATTTACAATACACTATGCTTAGGAGAAAATTTAAAAACTATCAGAGAGTTGATATAATGCTTCTGGGTGAGAGGTCCTGTCACTGCATCTGAGTGAGGGGTGGGGGTGGGGTGGGCTGTGAGTGACTGTGTGAGTGACTGTGTGGATTGAGGCAGTGGGTGAGAGAGAGAAAGAGAGAGAGAGGGTCTGTTTTTTTAAAATCTTTAAAAAATGCTTATAAATCATTAAAGATTTTGATAACACTTTATAATAAGGTCTCAATTCTTAACATTAGGAAATGCATTAATTAACGTGAACTAACAATGAAAAATATATTTTTACAGCATGTTAATTCTTCCATGATAGTATGAACTAACAAAGAACTTTTTTTTTAAAGCATTTATTAATCTTTTTAATGTTAGAAAAATAATCATGTTCAAAAGATTAACTTTAAAATGTAATAATATATAAACACATTTTGGAATTAATATTCATCAACATTAAATGGTATATAATTATTAATGATTATATATATATAATGATAGCTACAGACACCAAACTCGGTACATAAATTGTTCTTATTAATCCGGACAACTTTCTAATTTACAGTCATTAGCTACGACCAACAGGAAATCGGCTATTTTTTTTTTTATGTGTTTTTTTTTTTTTTAAACGGGCTGTAAACAAATTCATACTCCTCCCAAGCAGAAACCAACAATTCACACCAAACATTTTTTCACATGCTTCCAAGATACTGAAGATACTACATTGCGGACGGATTTAGGATATCTTGAACGGTGATTTAATGGCAATTTATTAAAGTCACAGTAAAAAATAACACTTTTCTTTTTTTTTATCTTTTAAGAGCAGCTTCAAAACACTTCATAAAAAATTACATACACAGAACAATACAGTCTGAGGATATGTTATTAATTCCATGAATTTACAATACACTATACAGAGGAGAACATTTTCAAACTTATCAGAGTTCTCCTGTCTCTGTGCTTCTAATGTGTGCGGTGGGTGACTGGGTGAGTGACTGACTGTGTGAGTTCAGTGAGTGTGGAGGGAGAGAGAGAGAGAGAGAGAGAGAGAGAGAGGGTCTGTTTAAACTTCTCAATAAAATCCTTAAAAAATGCTTATAAAGCATTAAAGGTTTTGATAACACTTTATAATTAAGTCTCATTTGTTAACAGTAGGGAATGCATTAATTAACATGAACTAACAATGAAAAATGTATTTTTTACAACATGTTAATTCTTCATTGATAGTATGAACTTACAATGAACTAACAATGAACAAAATATTTTTAATATTAGAAAAATAGTCATGTTCAAAAAATAAAACTTTAAAATGTAATAATATATTAACACATTTTGGAATTGATTTTGATAAACATTAAATGGTATATATTTATTAATGATGTAAATTAACAACAGTTAAATAATGTTGTTTTTTAACATTGGTTAATTCACAAATAACATTAAATATTAACAATATATTTTTTACTTTATTAATTTGTGTTAGAAAAAATTATTCATGTTAGTTAATGGAAAAATAAATCATTAAAAAAAGCTTATAAATCATTAAAACCTTTGGTAACTATAATAATTTCTCATTTGTTAGCATTAGTAAATGCATTAACTAACATCAACTACCAATGAAAAATATATTTTCACAGAACTTAAAGTTTTATATGTTGTTCTGTGTGTGTGTGTGTTTCACTGAGTTGATGGTTTGGATTAACCCTTTAATTGCCGTATCCCTTAAAACCAAACTGCCAGAGGGTTACTGTGATGCTTGTGCTCGCTGGGCACCGTTTTATCGATGCCACCGGGGTGGCGTATGCTGACGGCTTGGGCCCGTCATCGCTGCTCGCAGCTATATTTTGTTATATTTGTTCTTTTTTGCATCAGTTATTATTTATAACAATAAAGACACAATAAAAAATAGCTATTAATTTAGTAATGATTATTAAGAAAAGAAGTGGGGGAAAATATGTAATGTTGGTTGCTTTGGAACCTTTGTCTAAATTTATTTTGCTGACTCCATCGACTTGGCTAATTTTTCATCCGATTCCAACAAATCATTTTTAAAGGTATTTTAATGGAGAATGTAATGCAAAACAACTAATTTTTGAAAATTTGCTAATTTTTACTAGCAGCACAGGTCACATACAAAAGCGTGATCAGTGGCATAAAAGTAATCAGAATGCAGCTATTTACAGTATTCCTTTGTTACTCATTGACATGTGAACTTCCCCTTTAAATAACACGACGCTGTGCTCACTAGTTGTGTGATGCTGCTCCCTTTAAGCACTGTTAGAAGTGAATGAACTGATTCAGCGTTTCCACACTTCCGTAAGGATGCATTAAATTCAACAAAGCAGTTTAATAAAGGATATATTGGTCTCGTGAATTAGCCTAGAGAAATTTACTTTACCAATATTTTTTTGTTTGGCTGTTAAAGTTTTAAATGGGAATATTACATGACACACTGATCCTTCAACAATGCATTGGTGCAAAAATGCACACCTTTTGGAACAATTTTGCACTTTTCACACCTTTGTGCACTTTTTACTGTACCAATATTTTAAATTGGCCTTTAAACTTTATTGCATGGCATATAAATAAATAAAAACACTACCTTGACAAAGCATTGACAGAGCCCATTGATCTAATGGTGTTTTGAGCGCTCCAAATGCAAACTTTGCATGCAACAACCAGGCAGCAATTGACAGCGCTCTGATCCAATGGCATACAGGCATCGTTGGATTGACAGTACTCTAGCCCAATGATGGTGGGGGATACAGTGGGGGCGGCAATCATATTTCAGGGTGGCTGTGCCACTCTTTATCACAACCCTGATAAGATATAGTGCCAGTGTGTGCGCTCATTGGCGCCCCCTCCAGCTGGATGCGCCCTCGCCTATGCCTAGAAACGGTACTGATTATATACATATAAACATATCTACATATACATGTTTTAATGTGTTTTCTTGATATATTGTATCATTTAATTCAGGTTTTAGAAGAACTACTGCAAACACTGAAACTCATAGATCTTCACTACAAATTGCCAAATTAAAAGTTCAGTTTAACTTGAAGAAATTATGACAAAATATATCACTACTGTATACTAAAATTTAATTCTCAAAGTAATAATAATAGTATTAGTATTTTAAAGGAATATCATACAACCCAGATATTTTTCATCCATGTTTTAGTTTAATACAGTTCTGTTTTGCTGCGTCTTACTTGATGTTTTGTTGTAGTTTAATTGTTATATTCTCATTTGATTACAAGATTGTATTCTCAAGTTCTATTAATTCATGTCATCAGACACTATTTTTGATGATAAATTGGTATTAAATCATAAAACACTGAATCCAGAAAAAATAAAATGGAAAACACAGAATTTAGGGAAAAATAAAACAGATTTCTAGGGGCCTTTAATTAAAAGGTATCTTACTCTGTGGAGTTTAATTGTGAACAAACAAGTTCATTCTCAAGGTCTAACAAACATGTGGAAAGCATTTCCTTCCATATTAATGGTAAATTAATAACATGATGAATATCGATATTGTATGATAGTGAAAAAAATATATAGTGATAATATTTTTGGCCACATCACGCAGCACTAGTTTAATGTGCATAATCAAGACGTATTAATCATTTTTGAGTAGTTTACTTCTTTTGTGATATTTATAATGAGATTTTTAAGTAACATAAACGGTTTTTGATGTTATTCCCCCAGAGCAAAGCTATAGAAGCTGTTTCCGCCACGGGATAAAACATTTAAAAGGTAATTGCGACTCTTTTTCCTTGCGATTCAGAGTTGATATCTCACAAATCAAACGTTTTTTTTTCAGAATTAGAAGATATAGAGTCAGAACTGTGAGATATAAACTTGCAATCGCAAGAAAACAAAAAGACAGAATTGTGAGATACACATTTGCAATTACCTTTTTATGGAAACGGTCTTATATACAATACACAGTTGTAATATATTGCATAAAAATACATTACTATGCACTGGGCCGCTGGGACGAGACAGCACAACAATTTTCGCACAACGTAACGAATATATGCAATGCATTTTCACTGATACTCTGACTGGTGGAAATAAACACTTCTGCCACACTGAAAAACATCACACAAACATTTGTATTGCATTTTAAGTATTTTTGACTAATTTACAGTAAAGAAACTGGAATTAATTGAATTGAAACATTTATTTCGAGCATGCAAACAAATACAGTAAAAACAAAACAAAACACTAAATAATTGAACTTATACATGTCCAAAAAGGAGTAGGAAGAAGCATAATCTTATTTAATCCTACCCCTTCTCCACTCCACGTTGGTAATAATAATCATCAACTTAACTTCATAACTCTGTCATCTCATCCTTGTCTTAATACACCTTTTTGACATTCAGCAGTCGTACAGCTTCAGTATGTCTAGTAGGTTTGATGAGGTCAGAGGAACTTATTAAAAGAATTTGAAGGGAAAATATAATAGTGCAGTGTGAAAATGGGCCACAGGTCTATACTGACGGGTCATGAATGACAGACGAAACAATGCTAAATGCAAATAAAATGAAAAACTAATACCCTATTAACTGCAAATATGTTGCGATTAAACTTATAGCAAAATTTGGTAGTTTTGTATGTTGTTCCAGGGTTAGCATCATCAATAAATAAGGAAATATATTTTCTTTGCATAAGGTATATAAGATGCTTTGTATAAAAATGTCTGTCAAATGGATAAAAGTAAATGCATGTGTTATGACAGCAAAATAAATAAAACATGTAGTTTGTAGTTCCAGATGTTTATGAGAGCAACACACTTGAACTGTAAAGTAAAGCCTGTTGAGTTTTGTGAAGGATCTCCACTTGAGTGCTTCTGTGTAAGTGGATGCAGGTTTGGCCGATGGGTGCCGTGTGTGTTCTTGGTCCCTAAGGAGGGCACTTCAGCGCGTCTGCTGTAAGGTGATGAGAAATTGTGCCGCTGCTGCAGAAATGCCTCTCAGAGGGTCACCGCCGCCGCACACGGGGCAAAAAACACATTTGCTTTTGATGTTTAAGCATGTTCACATTAATTTGCAGTACCACGTTTGGAGGTGAAGGTGTCTGAAAATGCATATGTGGAGATTTTTCCTGCTATTTGTCTAATTAATATGATTTTGAATATTGCTGTCGTTTGCATAAGTGTCAGACGTGTCTCTCTGTGATTTTTAGTCTCTCTGCAGCCCTGAAACTGAACCAGTCTACACATTCACATTAGACATGATCTAACTTTATACTGTATGACTTTAAATACAAGTTAAAAACTCACTTGTTCTTTCTGGCTTTCATTTTAAAAATAGAGATTATTTTGTTTACCTTGCTGTTTATTGTATGTGTTATTTTTCTTTTTTCTTTATACTTTATGATTTATACTTTGTTTTATACTTGATTTTTATACCACGCTTTGAAAATCTCTATATGATTTTTAAGTCTTCGTGTCTCTTTGCAGTCTGAAACAGAACAGAATTTACAGATTTTACAGAATATACACTTTTAAAAAAAAGTTGAGAAAACTTAAAAGTTTAAGGCAAACAGCTTTAGCAGATTTGAGTTTTCGCAACTTTTTGTTGTATAAATTTAAAACAACAAGTTGAGAAAACTCAAAAATCTGCTGAAGCTGGCTGCCTCAATCTCAAGTTTTCTCAATTTATTTTTATTTTTTATTTTTTACAATGTACCATTCACCTTAAAAATGCTATTTTAATTTAATTTAATTTTATTTTATTTTATTTTATTTTATTTTATTTAATTTAATTTAATTTAATTTAATTTAATTTAATTTAATTTAATTTAATTTAATTTAATTTAATTTTATTTTATTTTATTTTATTTTATTTTATTTATTTTATTTTATTTTTATCTATACTTTGATTTATACTCGATTTTTATACCACACTTTGGTCAACTTTTGTCGTTTTAATTGTGCTTGAGAAGTAAATTGACATTTACAATGTGTTTACAATGTGATATTAAATATTGCTGTCATTTGCATAATGGTTTAGATGTGTCTCTCTGCATGATTTTGTACTCTTTATGGCTCTTTGTGATTAAGCAACTGTCAAGGTAAAACTAATAAAAATCTAAACATGCTTCATAAGAAACTAGATTTTTATATTTTCTGATGGTTTAGTAACTCACACAGATGAAGTGTTGAATGGGCTGACCTGTGTGTGTGTGTGTGTGTTTGTGTGTTTCAGGATGTGCCTTTCTAACGTACTGTGCCAGAGAGTCAGCGCTGAAGGCCCAGAGCGCTCTCCACGAACAAAAGACTCTACCCGGGGTGAGACACACATTGTTCTTTTATTTCTCTCTCGCTCTCGCTCCTGAACTCATAATCAGCACAGCTCTGTTTATTACTGAGTTGAACGTGTTTGATAATTGATGAACTTTTCACAGTTATTGAACTAAACTGAATCAACAATAATGATGCTGTTGTCTTTTTAGTGCTACTTTGAATTAGTCTCATATTTGATGTTTGCATCGTGGATTTTATAATTTTTTTAGAGGTGGCTTGACTTGACATGAAAAAAAAAAGCATTGTAATCAACAAAGATTGAAAGGAAAGTGAATGAAGTTACAGTCACAGGAGGACTGTTTCTGATTGGTTGAGCGGATGCTGTAATTCATTTAGTCGAGTCTGAGGTGCATAAATGCAGTCGGCACAGATAAACACCTTATATTCACTCGACAACAGTCACGGCTTTCACCAAATCAGTGCATATTGAATTTGAAATAATTAACGTGTTGGTATTGTGGCTTTGCATGTTTTCGTCAACTTACAGGTTACAGAGTTATATGTGGGCACTTAGTTTTTCTTGTTGTTGAATACATTTGGTCAAAATCTGTCTGTGGGTTTTACAAATTGTTAAAAAATTGGTAAAACCCACAGACAGAGTAACCAATGGCATTCATTTACTGTGAAATATTATTCGTTAATGGCTGGTTTAGTAAGAATCTTCATCAGGATTCAGTGGGTTGGTCTGCTGTTCTGTGAAGTCGAGTTGATATTTTCTGCCGGAGTCTCGTATCAGACTGAAGACATTAGTGAGCGATCAGAGGTCACTCGTTATCCTCCTGTGACGGGCAATTTGTCTAAAGAGTGAAATTTGTCAAAGTCCAGCCCCCATGAGGACAAACACCAAACACACACAGCTGGAGAAAAACAAAACAACTTTATCACTTTCATCGCTGCTTTCATCTTTTTAGTTCATTCTTTGAAAGTTGACCCTTCAGCAGGGAATCAGGTCAGTGAGCTTCTGATCATAAATATCGGACAGATAAATAAAGCTTTTGAAATGTCATCAGTATTTATGAGTGAAATATGAGATCATTAGGAAATGACAAATGACTAAGAGACCCCTTATGGGTTTTTTAATACTCTTAAAAGAATAAGAAAAAATACATCATAATTTATTATAAAAGTGGTTTAAATGCATTAATTATGCTTTGTAATGCACCTTATAATGTGTTGTATGATCTCATGATTTGAAACCATAATTATAATACCTGTCTATTATTTGTTCCACCTTTAATAAGTATAATGCATTAAACATGACAAACGAACCTTCAAATAGTATCATGCATTTTAATACGGTAACTATTATTTATGAAAGGATATAATGCTTTACAGCATACATTATGTATATTTTTTATAATACATTATACATAAAGGCTTTAAGTGTTACAACAATACCAAATATGCACACAAACATTTCCATAACCTTTTATATAATATAAAAGGAACACGGACTATTAACAGAAATACAATAAACTGAATACTTGTATTAAATACTTTGAAACACAGAAGAAGAGCTAAATGACTTCAGACTGCTAAACCTCTGCAAATGAAATCTTTGCATATGTAATTTGGATATATAAAAGTTTATTTTTTCCTAAAAATAGATCTGGGCATTTATCATTATCATTAGAAATGTTTGCAGATGGTCCAGGCCTCTGATCCTGATCAAATCACTACAATCAAAATGTAAATGCTGGGGTTTGAGCTTGTCTAGAGTCTTTTATTTTGACAGGTTTTTCTTTCATCCTCTTCCTGATTTTTCCATGTGTTTCCTGTGTGTTAGTTAGTGTGAACTGGTTTGGCTGGTTAGTTGTGTCAGTTAGTACCTGCTTATGAATCTACAGGCCAATATTCCTCCTCTGCAGTCCATTCCAATTTGTCCATGTCTAACATCAATCAGCATTGTCATGATGCTATCATGAATCCTAATGGATAGAGACTCCAAATATTATATTTGGGTTTGCCAGTGTCCTTCATTGAGTCATTTTGGTGAGTATTCATTGCTTGTTGTTCCCTGTCATGCTTTTGTGCTTCCTTCTTGCAATTTTACTCAGTTTTTTAAAAAACAATGTTACGCTTGGCAGTTGCAGTCTGATTTAATAAATGCTTCTATTTCTTTTTTTGCACTGGATATGGAAAGTCTGGTTGCACTGCATTGTGGATTCAGTAACCATACAATGTATATTCTGCATCTTTTGGCAGAAGGTCATTTTTGACTTTAATGTTTGTCTTGAGACTCTAGAAGCAAATGTGGTGTTTGCTATCTTGTATAATGTCATCTTATGGACGTTTGGCTTGAGTTCTGTCTGTCTGTCAGTCATTGCTGCTGATGAGAGTTCATGTCTCCTGTCAGATGATGCTGATTGGTCTGTAGTTCTCGGCGATGTTAATGTCCTTCTCAGATCCTGAGTGGAGCAGGGTCATAAACAGGGGTTTTATGGTGGACCAAGACAGTAGTTAGACAGGAGTCAGTTTGGGAAGACAAATCTGAGTTGAGTCTCCTAGACAGCAGTGAGATTACAGTCTTTTACTTAATTCTCAGATGTTTCTCCTTCAAGCTCACAGTAGTCTCACATGCCTCCTCTGGAGCTGCAGAAGAGATCTGAACAATGTCTTAAACTGTGCCCAAATTTGCCAAGATACCAAAGTCTCAATATGAACTCATCAAATTCCCCCAAGACCAAATGATCTGAGCTGCTTTCCACATTCATTTACGCCTTTATTCTCTTACTGTATCGAGTCTGTTTTTATTTCTCCCGAGTAGGCCTTTTGCATTTATTAATGAATTGTCTGTATAACAATGTTATTTGTTACTTGAACTAAAACAAATGTTAACTGAAGTAAAATAATAATAAGTTAATTTACTTCAGTTAGTAAACAAGGCAACAGTTCTCAGTTTTATTTTTAACTGAAATAAAATGTAATAAAATCTATATATGGCAAAAACAACATGAAAGCAGAAGCTGAAGAAATTAAATGTAATGCAAATTCAATAATAACAAAAACTGTAGTGGCATCTCAATTATTCAACTTATTAAATCTCAATTATACTAAAATAAGACTTAATTTCAATCACATTTTGCCATCCAAAGAAGACAAATGTAAAAGTTTAAATGTATTATATTATATTATATGATATTATATTATATTAATCATAAATAAAGAATTATATAAATATTTTACATTTCAGATTCCATGCATTATGCTTACACTGTAAGTGTCATGACCAGACAGAAAGCAATTATTAATCACATTTAATTGTCAGTAAAAATTGATGATAGTGACTGGCTGCTCCTGAGGAATATTAGCAGAAACATTTGAGAAAAACTTGATGCTTCAACGAAACGCAGCTGGGATCCTCTTGAGCTTTGAAAGAGAAACTTCTGCACAGTTTTACTCCGTGTTCGTGTGTCTTCAGCAAAGGAAGGCTCTACTATGGATTTTCAATTCCAGTAGGAAATAAATATAATGGGTCAGAAGGGTCTAAAGTAATAAAACCCGGCCAGAGATACATTAATGCCTCTCAATATTCAGACGCATGATTAATGTCGTCTTTAAATACATAAATATGAATTTACTGATTAATCAATATTGTCTGCCACCTGAGAGCAACAGCACACAGAATTGTATGCATATTGTTAGTATATAGTTGCATTGCATTGTGGTCTACAGTATACAGTACAGTACTGTACATACAGGGGCGTAGCCATCATTTCAGAAGTGAGGGGGACAGAAATGTCTGTTTTTTTGGTCTAATTGACAGGTTTAATGTTTTTTTATTTATTTATATTTAATTTATTATTGGCTAAGAAATCAAATACACTGTTAGACAACTAATGATTTGTATTCTGTAATATTTTTTCCTATATTTTCCTAATGGCAATTTTATGATTTGTTCATATACAACACTTTTTTTCTTTTTTATAACAGAATAAGCCAGAAAATATATTCTATAGTTTCTATAGGCTACTGTAATAAATGGTAGGGCTATGTCAGTTAGCACTGCATTATTCAGATATTTTATTTATTACCGGGGTACATAAGGGTACATTTTTTTATAAACTTGAGATTTATACATAATCTGAAAACTGAATAAATAAGCTTTCCATTGATGTGTGGTTTGTTAGGATATGACAATATTTGTATTATATATCTGAGGGTGCAAAAAAAAAAAAAACACCTTTAAAGTTGTTCAAATGAAGTTCTTAGCAATGCATATTACTTATCAAAAATTAAGTTTTGATATATTTATGGTAGGAAATTTCCAAAATATCTTCATAGAACGTGATCTTTACTTAATATCCTAATGATTTTTGGCATAAAATAAAAATCAATAATTTTGACCCAAACAATGTATTGTTGGCTTTTGCTACAAATATACCTGTGTTACTCATGACTGCTTTTGTGCTGCAGGGTCACATATATTGTCACAATGGTGCAAGTATGTCTTTGTTTTTCATTCAGCTGAGCTACAGCAATCGATGGATGCCTTTGTCCATATTAGGGATTTCCCTGCACGTCACAAGTTATTATCATCATCATTATTATCATATGCTGTCAAAAATAATGTCATAAATAGATTTTCTCTATCAATTAACTTCTATTAACTAAAAGAAATCAACATTTGGTGTGAGCATCCTTTGTGTTTAAAGCAGCTTTTGTCCTCGGTGCTCTTGAGCAGAGTTACTCAGGAGCTTTGCAGGAGGTTTCTTGAAGCGTCTTGGAGACACAGTTCTTCTGGATTTAGTCTCAGTTTGTTCTGTTTCTTCATGTCATTCCAGACAGACTGATGATGATCAGATCTCTGTGTGGAGCACTAAAATCTCTCTGGATTATTACAATTAATGGCTAAATGAATGTTTGGAAATGTAAACTGATATTTCCTGCTGACACACTACAGCAAAGGACAGAAATAACTGACTTAAACCCATTTCTTAGCTGCTGAAAATACTAGTGCTCTAATCATTTTGGCCACCGCTGTATGTCAGCTGACAAGGATATATGGCCTATTGTGTCTCATTCTCCCTCATTTTCTCCGTCCTCTGTGTCTCCGTCTGTCTCCCAGAGACATGTACGAGCTGTTATTAGGCGAATATCAGCGTATCCCAGCCGTCTGACAGATTACAGTCGTGTGATGAATCCCGAGCAGCTTCTGATCGTCCGCTGCTCTGCTAATGGAGGTGAAGCTGTTATCAGAGCCCAACGCTGAACCCTCGGCCCGTCCATGTGATCCACGCACAGACGCCTCGTTATCACCTCCGTTCTGTGCACGGCTCATTCATTAAACCCAGCTTTTAGAGCTTTTAAGTGTCCCTTTTAGTGCTGGATGTGAGAAACTCAAGAGACACCGAGCTTGGAGCGCAGATGATTCGCTGGGATTCAGAAATGAACACGATTAGGAAACAAATGGGCCAATTTGGCACAAGAGCTTCACATTGGCAGGGCTTTTTTTAAAGTGACAGAATATAAAAATAATTGTGATTAGCGGTTCTTGTGTCTCCCAGCGGGCCGACAGAAGTCTGCTGATAGTGGTGTTGTCCGGTGTGTTTAATGTAGAGCAGGACGATTCAGTTACCTTCCAGGACGTCCAGCTGATTCAGGACTGACTATGAAATTAAATAAGCAATGTGCATTTCAGTGATATTTGTTGGCAGCCACAGAAGTGTGTAAAAGCAGCCAAAAATAATAAATCAACCAAAATTGATCATTTATTTTTTTTATCATTTTATTTAAAATATATTTTTTCTTAAAAAAATTAAATTCTTACACGATGCTCATTACATTAACAGTGGATAAACGACCTGTTAATTAGCTGATATTTTTAATTTTGCAATTAATATCAATGGGGAAAAAAATCTGTGTCATTATATACAGTTCCATTTGGGGTTCATAAGATTTTTTAAAATATGTAATTCTCTTCTGGCTGCATTTATTTGATCAAAACTACAGTAACAAATTGTGAAATATTATTCCAGTGTAAAATATGTGTTTTCTGTGTGAATATTCGTTAAACTGTAATTTATTTCTGTGATCTGCAGCTGTATTTTCAGCATCATTACTGCAGTCTTCAGTGTCACATGATCTTCAGAAATCATAATAATATACTGATTTACTGCTCAACAAACATTTCTGATCATTATCAATGTTGAACACAGTTGTGCTGCACAATATTTTTGTGGAAACTATGAGACATTTTATTTTTGAAGGTAACACAGATGAATAGAAAGTTCAAAAGAACAGCATTTATTTGAAACAGAAATCTTTTGGAACATTATACATATCTGTCACTTTTGATCAATTGAATGCATCCTTACTGAATAAAAGTCTATTCTAATGTAGTAAAAATGTATTTAAAAACTATTTTATTAAAAATTCTTATTTTTCAAACACTACTTTGTTGTCAATTTCACATGAATTATTGTTTCAGCACAACATCCTTTATTTCTGTGTTTATTTTTAAAAAGCCTTTAAAACAGTAAATATAGTTAGATTTAAATTTAGTGTGATCAGATCTGTATTTGTCATTAGTGCTGATTGTTTTAGGCTCTAATATTTCACTTGTTGAGTTTAACACGCTCGTGTGTTTTTACGGCTGCAGTGTTATTTTTACAGCGGCGCTGTGTGTTTGATTTGTATGACGTTCTTGTTGTTGAGTTGCAGCGTTTGTTTTCTCAGCGTATTTTCCAGGTAACGGCCGTCTACACGATCTGTGCTCGTCAGCTGAGACGGAATATGTGTGTGTAATAAACGCTGTAGGATCTGCTGTGACTCGCAGGTGTGTGTTTGTGAAGGGCGGCTGGTGTCGAAATAACTAAACAAACACACTGATCACAGCTGAGACCCTGCGGCGCGTCTCACACTCAGAGACACACTCCCAAAAATACACACACGCTGGGAGAGGACGCGAAAACAGAAGGACAAAAACAAATGAGAGAGGGATGTTGCTAAGCTACGTTTGCTCTTAGAGTAAAATTCATAAAACTACAAAATTATAGCATTTGTAAGATTTTTGAAAGAAGTCTCTTCTGCTCACCCAGGCTGCATTTATTTAATCAAAAATAAATGTGAAATATTATTACAAATTAAACTAGCTGTTTTCTATTTGAATATATGTTAAAATCTTATTTATTCCTGTGATCTGCAGCTGTATTTTCAGCATCATTACTCCAGTCTTCAGTGTCACATGATCTTCAGAAATCATAATAATATACTGATTTACTGCTCAAGAAATATTTCTGATTATTATCAATGTTGAAAACAGTCGTGCTGCACAATATTTTTGTGGAAACTGAGACATTTTATTTTTCAAGATACACAAATGAATAGAAAGTTGAAAAGAACAGCATTTATTTGAAATATAAATATTTGTTTTACATTATAAATGACTTTACTGTTACTTTTAATGCATCCTTGCTGAATAAAATAATAATTTCTTTTTTTTAAACTGTTAACATTGTATATTATATATTTGCATTATACATTTTATTTTAATTCTTTTTTTTTTATTATAAATGTAATAGAAAATTTTATTTATTTTTTTAAATTAAAAATGTCATATAAAAATTATTTAAAAAATATTTATATTATTGCATTCGATCAATTTAACTAATCGTTGCTGAATAACAAATTTTTATAATAATAATTCACTAACCCCAAACTTTTGAATATTTGTATACTGACAGAAATTACAGAAATGTTTTTTTTTAATTATTAAAAAAAAATTCTGTTTTAAGGATTGAACTAAAAAAGTGTTTTCAACATCTTATTATCATTATATATTGTTGCAATTGCGTGCTTTGTGCATTCTTGGATTGCATTAACAGTCTGCTACTTTATTAAGTGAAGTATGTGATGTTCAAAGTGAGCAGCGTATAATCGTATGAACGCAGAATGTAAAGGCAATGTTCTTAAAGGTGCAGCAGCCAATTCCTAATTAGTGGAGGATGAGAAATAGATAATGGGTGCAAAAACATAATCACATTATAAGTGTATGATGTGACTCCTTTAAAGGGGTCATCGGATGCAAAAATTCACTTTTACATGCTGTTTGAACTGAAATGTGTGTTGGCAGTGTTTGTACACATCCACCCTTTAATGATACAAATCCACCCCGTGGTTTTAAAGAAAATCTCTGTAAATCATGACCCCTTTCTCAAATCAAGCCGTTCACAGATTCTTGGCTGTGTGATGTCACAGACCCAGGCCCCTCCCACGATTGTTGATTGACACGGGTGTTTTACTCTAGACCCGCCCTGAGTGAGCTGTCAATCAGTCGGAGGAGGAGTAGATAAGAATGGCTCCTAAGCGATCGAGGTGTTTTGTTGTTGGATGTAATAATGAACACAGCAGTCGTCATTTACTCCTGACATCTGAGCCGCTGAAGATGCAGAGGATTAGCTTTGTTTACATCCTCCGATCTTTCTAAATGTGTTTATGTTCGTGCGAATCATTCGTGATCCAGCCTCACCTACAGAAGAAGTGAGTATATGGTTCTTTTATGAATCGCCTTCCCTAATAGCGTGCTAATTAGCAAGTTCCGCGGCTAAAGTAAACAGTCTCATGACAACTGCGCGTCACCCCACAGAAGAGAGGGGCGGGGTCAGCAGAGCTCATTAGCATTTAAAGGAACATGCACCATAACGTCTTGCTGTGAACAGAGCTGTTTTTGACGGTAAAAAGGATGTTGTTTTACATTAACATTGAGAAATTTGATCTGTGAGCAGATTGATGGATTGATGGTGGTCAGAAGTGCCTTTGACTCGCTCACCGGCCGTCTGTCTGCCTCTAATGCCGCCGCGTTTGACTCTGCTGTCAAAATATGATGCGAGCTCAGACTGAAGTCACGTCTCGTCCTCTACGGCTGGCATATGACTGGCTTCTCCAGCGCTCGCGTCTCTCCGCTGACGCTCAATCATGCTGATGTGAACGGCTGCTGACCGTGACAAATGACCTCACCGAGCCAGAAACATCTACAGCTAAATCAGCTGAAATCAGTAACGATTAATGGGAAGATTTCACTCATGTCATTCTGAACCTGTATGACTCTCTTTCTTCAGTGAAACACAAAAGGAGACGTTCAGTAGAATCTGTTATAAGTCTTAAAGGGACAGTGCACACACAAATTAACATTCTGTCATCATTAATTCACCGTCAAGTTGTTCTTTTTTCATCTGTTTATTTCTTCTACATAAAAGAAGGTTATTTGGTAACCAAACAGTTGCTGGTAGCCATTGACTTCCATAGTAAGGATAAAAATACTATGGAAGTCAATAGGGATCATTAACTGTTTGGTTACCAACATTCTTCAAAATATCAGCTTTTGTGTTCATCAGAATATAATAATAATAGTAGTAATAATAATAATAATTATAAATAAAATAATACAAATAAAGCTTTTTAATAACAATTTAATATTTTAGCAAACATTTAACAATAAACTGGTTTAATTACATTTTAATAATCATTAAACAATGTATAATCAACTGGATTCATAAAGTTTAAAAAAATTAATATTAATTTTAACAGTAAAAGTCACATTAAATATTTTTTTTCTCGAAATTTTGTGTTTTCAGTTTTAATTTATGGATTCAATTGAAATGGTTTAATTGCATTTTAATGATTAAAAACATTTAATCAATTGAATTAATAAAACTTTACAAATTTAGTAATGTAATACAATTTTACCAATAATAGTGCCCAATTAATCTTTTATTTTATTATTTTCAGAAATTCTGTTTAAATTTTTCTGGATTCTTTGTTTTATTTTTTTTAATACAAATTTATTATGAAAAAAAGCGTGCTGACCAAATTAATACATACATCTTTAGCAATGTGATTAATATTAAAATGTAATAAAAGTATAGCACAACAGATTTACTGTTTAAATAAAAACATGGACAAAAAATTGTGTGATTTCCTTAAAAATCAATCATGTTTTAGTAAACTGTATTAAAAAATTATATGATCCGTAGGTGATGGCAATTTATTTTTTTACATTACTTTTACTTTTTTTTTTTATAAAAATTAGATGAACTTCAACTTCAAACTTTTTAAATCGGTTCAATGTAATTTAAGTTGAGATGACTTGTACAACCAAGCAGATTATACTTAAATATAATTAATTAAATTAAAGTTTTTAAGTTGAAATAAGTGGACCTTTTTGCACTGTACATTCTACTGTACTGTGATATATTTCTGTCGTAATTTCCTCAAGTTAAACCAAACTTTTATTTTGGTGAGTTGTAAGTGAAGATTTATTATGAAACATGACACAAGATTAATGAGATTGATTTATGGAATTGGTCTCCACTGGTTTCTGGTGTTTTATCGGCTCTCTGATATGAAACTGCGCTGAAGTGTGAATTGTTTTATTTTATTTATTTATTTTCAGTGTTTTTCTCTCTCAGACCTGTGCTTGTTCAAGTCTGCAGCAGCAGACGGGGAGTTTCTTCCCTGTAAAATCACATTTATATAATGATTTAATCCAATCATCTCTTTCCCCTCCGATCCGGTCTCAGCGCTCATTTTAACGAGGGTCTCGGTAATGGATCCTTAATGAGGCCTGGCTCGTAACAAGGGTCAGATGGCATCTGTGCTGGAGACATGCGTACATGATCTGATGCACAGATTTGATGGAAAAAAACAAAATTTTTGAATGTAATCGTTGCCACAGAGTTAAAAATGTTAATGCTAGATTGTTTACAGAGCTTAAAATTAACACTCGCCAAATGCAAGTGTATGAAACAACCAGTTGGCTGGTAATTAACTATGACTTTTGCCTCAATCAACTCCTAATTTGCTGTTTATTAATAGTTAGTAAAGTAGTTAAGTTTTTAGGTCTGGGGTTTAAGGATTGATGGATATAAAATATGCTCATGCAGAATACGGCATTAATGTGTGCTTTATTAGTACTAATAAACAGCCAGTATGTTAGTAATATGCATGCTAGTAAGCAACTAGTTAATAGTGAGAATTGTTTCTTAAAATGTGAAAATTAAAAAATTTCAATTCATTCTTACAATGCTTGAGAATGCATTATTATTATTTAAATTGATGAATTATTACTGCTATTATTTAAATTATGATAATTATTTACGTTGTATAATTTAATTAATAAAATAATATAAAATAAAATAAGATAAAATAATAAAATTAAATACAATTTTATCAAAAAAAAAATGTTTAGCCAATTTGTTCTGCCTGTTTTTAATGAAAAAATGCACAGACTTTTACGGTCAGTAATAAACAACATTTATAGTAGGCCCTGCTTGTTTCTATGATATCAATGTAAATATCTTCTTGATAGGTCTGTTCACTCTCCGGGTATTGCCTGGTTTTTACCTGAGATGTCGTATTGTTTGATGGTCTAGCAGCACTGGTACAGGACGTTCGGTTTCATTCAGACTCCACACAGCAGGTTTGTTCTGTCTGCTGGCAGATGTTCACCTGAGGAGCAGTCGAGGGAGGTTTAGTGGCTCTACAGACTGTAGAGTCTCTCAGCAGGACGAGGCCCGAGCAGATGGAGATGTTTGAGCTTCATTGTTCTCCTGAGTGGAGAATAAACCCGGTCCTGAGGCTGCGAGAAGCTCGGATACTCAATGACACGGCCGCCCTGAGGTGACACACATGCTCTAGATCTCTGACAGACGGTTCACGATCACACTGAAGTCATTAAAGCTGTGCGCTCAATCTCAGTCTCAGGTGCTGCTGCATCAACACAGCCATCCTCACACTGTTTATAGTGAGGAGGAGATGGACAAGTGTGTGTGAGGAGCATATCTTATACCTTTTAATCATTTAAAGTGCCCCTATTATGGGTTATGAAACGTTCATATTTTGGTTTTGGGAGTCCCCAACAACAGGTTGACATGCATGCAAGGTCAAAAAAACACTTTCATTGCCTTTATAATATGCATTTATTTTTGACCTCATTTGCTCAACGACTCCCAAACGATTCGCTCAACGATTCATTTTTCCAAACCCCTCCTTTGCGTGACACTAATCTGCGGTGATTGGTCCGATTTCATTTAAAGCAGTGTTTGTGAGCGCAGTGCTGCTTTGTGTACAGCGTTACTTGGAAACAGCTATTTTTGCCGCTCCAAAAGCGCCACCTAGTGGCAAAGAATTAATTTGCATTTTCATTCAGACCAATGCAAAAAGACCAACAAGTGGGAGGGCAATATGCTAATGCTTGATGTTGACGTCAACATGAAACGGCTTGGGATTCATTTTAGAAACGACTCGTTGCAATGATTCAGAGTCGACTCTTTCTTTTGAGAGACGATAACTTTATACACGGTGCACTTTCAGATTTAACTGCACTTGCAGGATGTTTTCATTCACTTAGAGCTGTGTTACACACTGCATGAAAGCTCATTTTCAAAAATCCATATTGCATTAAAGTCATAATGACAGCGCATCATTCACAAACACACAAATGCTTCATGTTGACTTGAAATGACCAGGGATTGAAACAGGCTGAACATTCACATAATTACCACAGAAACTGATTTCAACTTACTTACTTTTATTATTTATATATTTATTTTTTATATTTTTTTATTTAATTTTTATATATTTTTTCGTTTATTTATTTTTTAATTTATTTATCTTTATATATAAATATATATTTGTTTTATTTTTCTTAAATGTATTTAAATGGCCCAAATCACAGTTACATTGATGCGTTTACAGTGGCAGTAGTCAGAGCTTGACAATAAACATTAAAATACTGTTTCCAAAATTCAAAAGATGAATTGGACACTTTACAGCTCAAGTAATGAGCTAATTTTTAATTAAGAATTAATTTTGCTTTTACAAAAATATGAGCTGCATATTTTTGCTTTCTCGTCTGGATCATGGTTTAGTCTCATTGTATGTTCATTTCTGTAACACAGTGTTATTTTAGTATTATTTATGTATTTATTATTATTAGAGCTGTCACGATTGGTCGACTACACCGACGCTGATAATTAGTCGACATCAATATTTTTAGTCGACTGATCATTTTATATTATTTTACCTTTTAAATTTCGTTTTCACACTTTTACTAAAATAACAACAGTTTCCTCCACATCAGTAGGACGAGCTAACATTACGCACATCACGTCTCCAGTCACGGCTCAGTATGTGCCAAGGATGGCGGGTGAAGCGGAGTCGATGTCAAACGAGTTTGTTTTCAACAGCTTTCAAAGGCCAAAGGTGTCTAAAATATGGGCGCACTTCAGATTAGCTGGTGCTAAAAAGGTTTCGTTGGCATACCACGGCAGCACCAGCGTGATGCATGAACATCTGAAGCGGAAACATACAGGTGCTATTCCGGAAATCAAAGCCACCGTAAGTGTTTTTGTCCATTAAATTAACTCAGCAATATACTTTCTGAAGTAAGATAAGTTTTTGGTGTGCTATCTTTTCAAGTGAATAAGTGCTTGAGGAAACATAGACTAGGCTACATGGGTTAGTAACATAACGTAAATAATTAAGGTTGATCTGTGCTTGCATTTGTTAATGTGCAGGCTTTATATAGCCTAGCTTAATTAATTAATTAATTTACTTCTGCCCATTTTAAGGGCATTTCATTGTGTGGATAACGACATAAGTGACATAAGGAACAACATTTAAAAATGCACATTTATATATAATAATAATAATTCAAATAATGCAAATATTATTCATATGCAATATGAAAGTAAAGAGTATGCCAAGTTAAAAGAACATTAGGAATGTTTTCTCCACTCTGAATTTTTACATTTATATAATTTTGTTATATTTATTTTTCTCTCAGTTGTAGGCAAAGCCATTTGACTGAATTCCTGCAAAAGACCACAGTTGGCTGCATCTCTTACTGATCTCTGTCCTGAATATGATCATCAAAGACATGAGACCGCTGTCAATGGTAGATGATGAGGGGTTCCACGCTATGGTTAACACGTTCTAGTCAGGCTACATTCTCCCTAAAAGAACACGCTTCACCAACATGGAGAAGAAATATGCCAATGAATTACAGAAAGTGGAAGATGCCCTCTCTTCATGCTGTTCCATGATCAGTTTAACAGCAGATGCCTGGAAAAGTATTGCTACAGAGGCATACTTGGGCATAACCTGTCATTTCATAAACAATGAATGGGAGCTCATAAGCTACTGTTTGACTACTATGCCACTCGAGGAAAGACACACTGCAGAGAATATTGCATCCTGGATTGAAACCGCAATAGAAAAGTTTGGAATACCTGCAAGTAAAATCCAGGCTGTAATGTGGTGTCTAATGTGGTGGCAGCCCTCAAGCTGTTAGAAGAGAGGCATGGGATATCTTCAATTCGCTGAGCTGGCCACACATTACAGCTAGTGGTAAATCATGCTCTGAAGAATCGCCAAATAACCAAAGCAATTGGAGCTGCAAGGTCCTTAGTGGAGCATTTTAAAAAGAGTGAGGCTGCCAGCTCAAAACAAACACAAATGGGCCAACCTGAACACAAGCTAATTCAAGATGTTAGTGTAAAGTGGAATAGCTCATACTATATGATCAGCCGCCTGCTAGAGCAGAGGTGGCCAATCACAGCATGTCTGTCTGATCCAGAGGTTACACACAGATCAAAGCATTTCCGTGACCTCAAAGCTGAGCAGTGGTGCCTGTTTGGAGGAGCTTGAGCAAGACCATTTGAGTGTGCTACTGTTTATATTAGTGGGGAGTCATATGTTACCCTCTCCTCTCTGCTTCCACTCATTAAAGGACTGAAGAAGTCTACACAGACTTTGACAATACCCATGTGCAGGCTGCTGCAGCAGAGGACATTTAAAAAAACTGAGATGACCTACAAAGATGATGCTGCAAACACCAGCATAATTGCAGATTCCCTGGACCCCAGGTTTCACAGACTTAAATTCTTATCTTCAGATGAAAGCCTGAAAGTGCAGGTGGAAATCCAAGCCCTTGCGCTCGAAGACAGGAGGAGAGGGATAGAGAAGCTGCAACAGCAACACACTACAGAGGTTCAAATGTTAACAGATGGGACAGAGAACAGGCCTGTGCCTTTACTGGACAGATTGCTTGTGTTGACTCCCGAATGACAGTGAGGATGAGGCAGATGACAGTCATTTGGTGAAAGACGAGGTTCTCAGGAACAGCCTTTACCAAAAAGTACAAATCCTTTGCAGTGGTGGAAATCAAATGAGACCAGGGTTCCTTCTCTGGCTCATCATGCAAAGTCTTATTTATGTGTACCTGCCATGTCAACACCTTCTGAATGGCTCTTCTCCTCAGCTGGAAACATTGTCTCTAAGAAAAGAGGCAGCCTAGCTCCAGAACACGTGGACATGTTGACATTCTTACACCATAATACTGAATGAATGTTGATTCCAGTGGACTCTAAACATTGCATTGTATTAGTTTAATATGAAAACCCAACTGTTGAAAACTGTTTTTTCCTTTGGAGCTGCACTCACAGCTGTAATGAACAGAAGCCCTGAACATGTGGATATTTACATTCAGAACATGGTGACTTTTGTTAAGTTTGTTTACATTTTTACTCTTTTAGTTTTACATTTTGTCAAGGGCTTGTTTACATTTATACTTTGTTATGGTACACTAGTGAATGTCACAGTTGCAAGTTAAATAAAATGTTCTTTATGCAAAATTGTTGGTTTTTGGTGGAAAATTAATAGTTTTGATTAATCAATTTATCGATAGATTAATCAAAATCAAAATAGTCATTAGTGGCAGCCTTAATTATTATAGTGTTTATTACTATTTTAATTAACTTTTTTTCATATTTATATTTTCTCATTCATATTTGTTTTCATTTTAGTTTTAGTAATTTTGTAATGGTGCTTTGCTTTTGTCATTTAATTATATTAGTATATTTTATATATATTATAATTGTATTATATTTTATAATAATTGTATTACTTTATTTGCTGATTAATATTATTAAATTTTTTTATTTCAGTACTTCAACTTATTTGACTTAGTTGCCAACATTTTTCATCTTCGAGTTGAAGTTTTATTTTACTTTAATTAATTTTTTAACTGGTCATTAACTGGTTAATTTCAGTGACTGAAAACACTTTTTAATAGTTTTATTGTTAGTTGACAGTAGCAGAGCAGCTGTAACTGTGATCCTGGCTTCACTGCTGAACCCTGAACACTGAATTAATGTCAAACACCTTTAAATATGAACCTTCAGAGCAAAAGTATCTTGTTAAATTCATGTTTGTGCTATTGTCTGGTTCTGGCTCTGATTTGATTAGTTGTAGCGGATCCTCTCGGGTCTCCATAGAAATGGCCGTTAATTACTCTGTACGCTGTTTATTGTTAAAGACACAGTGTCTAATGAAACAGAACTCCAGCTGGAATATCCTCCTGAGCTCAGATGAGAGAGACAGATGAGCGTTAGCGTGAACATGACGAGAAAAACGACACCAGAATCAAGTGTGTTCAACCGTCTGAACACATCAATCATTTTTGAATCACTACGACTCATTATGAATCATTTTGACCATTTTTAAATTATTATGTATGATTATGAATACATTTTGAGCCGTAATGAGTCATTATGAATAATTTTGAATATTTTTTATATTATGAATCATTTTTGTTGTCATTTTTGTCTCACTTCAGCAGACAGATTTGTCCTCAAACCAAGTAAACACTCAAAGATCGACTGTTCATGACAAATCAAGTGTGTCTGTTTTATTGATTTTATATTTCAGTTCTGTCTCTGGTTCTCCGCGGCATGTCTTCTGTTCTTCATGTCGTCTGTCTGAATGTCTGGGTTCTTCCAAAATACACATTCCAGTTATTTATTAATATGATTTTTTTATTGCTGTAAATTCAGACAACAAATCTTTAAACTCATATCATGTTTTTCTAGATTAACACTCGTTAAAGAAGAAATTATGCAGATTTTCTTTAATCAGAGATTTTTAAATGACAGTTGCAGTGTTTAATTTCTTTCATGTCTATTATTGTTCATTTCATTGAAAGTAGACCTGATCAAACTGACTATGTATATTGACTATATTATTGGATTGTCCTGCTTTAAACGGTTTTATTCAGAAATTTCATTAATGGACATTTTTAAAAATATTTATTTTTCTATCAAATATCAAACTGAAAGAGCTTATATGATTGTTAAAAAAGTCAGATTCTTGTCATTTAAAAATAATAAATATATATATATATATATATATATATATATATATATATATATATAATAAAAATTATAAATCTTGTAATAAAAATAAAATCATAAATAATAAAATATTGTGCATGATTTTCATGATCAAAGTTTTAAATATATTATGATTGTATAAATATGTACACTTTAGGTACTAATATGTATCTTTAAGTTACTAACATGTACTATTGAGGGGTAAATAAGGTACAAAGATGACCTTTTGGCTTGTGTGGCTTTGAAGTTTTAAGTGTGTGTGTGTTGTAAAGGAGTTCTTTTATTTTCATTGTTAAATTTGAAACTAAGAACTCAAAAAATGTATTTAAGAATCGATCCTTAGGAAAGAAAAATCACTATCTCAGCGGGCGTTGAGTTTTAGTGTTTGTGCATCGAGTGGCTGATAATCAGATTTTGCTGGCATCACTGGACACTCAGGGTAGTTTTAATGAGAAACTGTGTCTGACGACCCTTATATGCTCTTACAGCTCTGAGAGTGAGAGCCGTCAGTACAGTTAAAAGCAGTCTCGTTAGGGGAGGACTGGCTGGGCTCAGGGGCGGACTTACCCATTAGGCAAAGGTAGGCGACTGCCTTGGGCCCCTAAACCCAAGGGCCCCCTAAAATGCTTTTCATAAAAAAAAAATCCATCCACATAAACCCGTTTTAAATAATATAATAATTTATACTTCTGACTCATCCCTTTTCTTAAAAAAATGGTTTAAAGGTTCAATTGTGAGGTTTATCATTTTATAATTTACTTTTTTTTTGTTAAAACTTGTATCTCAACGGTAAATCAATTGCTATTTCGTGGTCTGCAACATGAAAGAATAAAAGTGTCCGCTTAATGAATAAATGTAAACGTACTTGATTTTGACTTGAAAGGGACAATTCACCCAAAAAGAAAATGATCATTATTTACTCAGCTTCTGGTGGTTTCAAAGCTGTATGAGTTTTTTGATGTTGAAACAAAAGAAGATTGAAGAATGTGAGTAACCAAACTGGTTACTTGCTGGTAGCCACTGACTTCTATAGTTTAGGAAACAATGCTATGGAAGTCAATGGCTACCGGCAGCTGTAGGGTTGAACAGAATTTTCATTTTTGGGTGAACTATCCCTTTAATTTTGGATCAGCAAAACTCAGAGTTTAAGAGTCATGGAGACACAGATGAAGTAACGGAGACGGTGGATATTTTGAGCTATTTAAAACTCTCCTTAATGGTTAAAGTTTAATTGAGGAAGGATGAGCTCATCCCAACCATCAGCTCATCGATGAGATCATCGCAGCCTTTTCATGTTTTGTCAGAGACTCCATGTTTAATGCAGCTCTCACGAGCCGTCTGTTTCTCTTTCTGCAACGATCTCCATATAAAGAGTCTCTTTAATGTCTCATTTGTTTCTCCTGAACAGCAGGGAAAATAGATGAACGGCAAATAATCGAGTCTCCTGCTTCTCAGATGTTTCAAAGCCCCACACTGCAAAAATTTTTTTATATTTTTGTCTTGTTTTCTTGTGCAAATTATCTAAACATTCATAAATCAAGATGCAAACTTGATAAGTAAGAGAACACAAGATATTAAGTCTTGTTTTGGAGAAAAAAGTGTCAAAATGAAGTAAGTTTTTGCATAAAAAAAAAGAAATAATATCTGCCAATGCAGTCAGAAAAATAAACTTAATTGAAAGCAAAAACAAGTTGATTTTTCTGACCCCACTGACAGTCTATTTTGAATTTCTAATTGAAATTAGTAGTTTGTTGTTCATTTTAACCCTTAATAATATTAAAGGGGACCTATTATGCAAAAATCACTTTTATAAGGTCTGAACACAGTTGTGTGGCTAGTAACCAGCCTATAATGTTAAAAATCCACCAACTCATTTTTTTAATAAAACCAATAAATCATGAACAGTCTCTCCAAACGAGTTGTTTCAGATTCTCCCTCTGTTCACGTCACCGAGGGGAAAACGTCCCGCCCATTTGTGACGCTCTCTGCCCTATTAGCATAAACACAGCCCTGAGTGAGAAGCTGCGGCCCGCCATTACTGGAGATATATACAATATCAGCGCCAAAGAGGCTTTACAAGTGTTGTGTTTTGGGATACACTAATGAACATAGGAGTCTCCATAATCTCCCCTCATCTGAGCCGACGACACTGTGGTTAAATTTCATTTTCGAAGGAAATATCATGGAAAAAATCGCTAACGTCCCATTTTATCAAGAGCTGATAAAATGTAAAAAAAAACTGTAACTTGAATGCAATGTAAGTCGCTTTGGATAAAAGCATCTGCTAAATGCATAAATGTTAAATGTTTAGGAATCAATACCAATGCTTTGTGTGCAAACGTCAGCTCCAGACAAAGTAAGTATCACGCGTTTGTTTTCCAAATTGCCTTTCTGAAAGAGCTTCTTGGCACTCTGTAAGGCTAATTGCTAAAGCTATCATTGTCTCTGTCTGTTTTCACTGATGCTGCCTTCAAGTGCATCAGAATGATCGTGAATAGGAATGTGGTAGTGAAAAGTTGCATATGAAAGCAATGCGAGTCGATCGCTTGAAGTTGTCAAGCTCATGATCAGAAGTGGGACTTATAAAGTTTGTGATAACATGAGACCAGCTATGTTGTTATTTTTATCCTGCAGTGCTCCCCGTCTGTGTAATTCATAAACGCAAATTTATTATGCACAGTATAATCAGATGGCTGACTTTGAAACGGAGTAGTTTTCTGTAAAGATATCAGGCTTGTAATAATAGTGGAGTGTTTATTTGCAAAGGCTAGCACTGCTAATGTTAGAGCTTGAGCTCTTGAAGCTCCGCCCTCTTCTCCAGGAGCAGAAGCTCATTTAAATTTAAAGCAACACACTCAAATTCAGCGCGGTTTGGCGCATACCCTAAAAGTGGCAATTTTAACAAGCTATAAAAATTAATCTGTAGTGTATTTTGAGCTAAAACATCACACATACGCTCTGGGGACATCAGAGACTTATTTTACATCTTGTAAAAAGGGGCAAAATAGGTCCCCTTTAAAGTAATATACTCACTAACAGAGTTCCTGTATAGTTTACCAACTTAGTTGGAAGAATGTGTTCTTAAAGGGAAAGTTCACCCCCCCCCCAAAAAATTAAAATTCTGTCATTTACTCACCCTCCACTTGTTCCAAACCTTTTTTCTGTTGAACACACACACAAAAGATATTTGGAAGAATGCTGGTTACCAAATAGTTGCTGGTAGCCATTGACTTACATAGTATGGAAAAAAATATACAATGCAAGTAAATTTTGTCATATTCTTCAAAATATCTTTTTGCGTTCAACAGAAGAAAGAAACTCATACAGGTTTGGAGCAACATGAAGGCGAGTCAGTTATTTCATTTTTGTGTGATCTGTCCATCTGTTTAAGAAAACTTGAAATGTAATGTTCCTGATAAAAATGCAGATGAATCAATACCAAATTAAATCAGAATCAAATCGATTTGTTAATGTGTCTCATACTCTGCTCTACTGATTCTAGATGTTGCACAGAGAGCATTGAATCATGAGTTTAGTTTTTAACTCCACTCCCAAGGATGATATTTCCTGACTGAGCATCGTTTAAGATGCATCTCAAAGCCTTAAGGTCACTGCACACTGAGTCTCTACACACTGAAATGTTTGCGTGCTTTTTTCAATTTTTTTCATATTCCTCATTCTTTCCTATCAAAATGCATGCTACGGATGCGAAAACGCAGAAAATCGTTTTTGTTATGACGGACGAAAGTTTCAGAAGCAGTGTGTAAACGTGATTGAGACGTGAGGTATATTTTTTAACATGCGAAAATTTCAGATGAAATTTTCGGACTCAGTGTGCAATGACCTTTAGACTGAAACTCTCTCAAGTATTAGGTGCCTAATGAAGCGTTTTATTGATCTGATGGCCTCATGATACATGATAAAGCCACAACGATTCAGAAAACGCCTATAAGACTCATACGGAGCTGCTGAGATGTTTCTCTTACTCCAGGTGTTCTCCTGCATTCCCTCCTGGGAAACACATCCGTTTGTGTGTGTGTGTGTGTGTGCTGTAAACAAACAGAGGGAGGTCGAGATGCAGACTCATTAGTGAGTGAAACACACACTCACACACGCCAGCGAGCCGCCGTCACCTGCTGAATACAATGATCAAGCCTAGTCCTCCTCTCACAGACAACACTACACACTTGAGGGTCCTTACAATGGAAAAACTCACTCTTATAATACTCAGGTGATAGAAGCCATTGCCAGGCTATTGATGTGTGGTTGCTAGGGTGTTTTGAGTGGTTGCTAAGTTTTTTAAGTGTTTTTGTGTGTTGTGACTGCATATGGTTGCTAGGGTGTTTTGAGTGCTATGCAGTTGCTAGGGTGTTTTGAAGGGTTGCCGGGGAGTCCTGCGAAGTGCTTAAGTTGTTTTCACTCTTTTTGTGTGTTGTTACTGCATATGGATGCTAGGGTGTCTTGAGTGATTGCTGGAAAATTCTGAATGGTTGTTACGTTTTTTTTTTTTTTTTGAGTGTTTGTGCATTACTATGCATTTGCTAGGGTATTTTGAATGGTTGCTGGGTAATTCTGGGTAGTTGTTTAGTTGTTTTTGTGCTGCTATCATATATGGTTGCTAGGGCATTTTGAATGGTTGCTAAGTTATTTTAAGTGTTTTTGTGTGTTGAGACTGTATATGGTTGCTAGGGTGTTTTGAGTGGTTGCTAAGTTGTTGTAATGTTTTTTTGTGTGTTGAGACTGTATATGGTTGCTAGGGTTTTTTGAGTGGTTGCTAAGTTGTTGTAAGTGTTTTTTGTTTGTTGAGACTGTATATGGTTGCTAGGGTGTTTTGAGTGGTTGCTAAGTTGTTGTAAGGGTTTTTGTGTGTTGAGACTGTATATGGTTGCTAGGGTTTTTTGAGTGGTTGCTAAGTTGTTGTAAGTGTTTTTTGTTTGTTGAGACTGTATATGGTTGCTAGGGTGTTTTGTGTGGTTGCTAAGTTATTTTAAGTGTTTTTTTGTGTGTTGAGACTGTATATGGTTGCTAGGGTGTTTTGAGTGGTTGCTAAGTTGTTGTAAGGGTTTTTTGTGTGTTGAGACTGTATATGGTTGCTAGGGTTTTTTGAGTGGTTGCTAAGTTGTTGTAAGTGTTTTTTGTGTGTTGTGACTGTATATGGTTGCTAGGGTGTTTTGAGTGGTTGCTAAGTTATTTTAAGTGTTTTTTTGTGTGTTGTGACTGTATATGGTTGCTAGGGTGTTTTGTGTGGTTGCTAAGTTGTTGTAAGTGTTTTTTGTGTGTTGTGACTGTATATGGTTGCTAGGGTGTTTTGTGTGGTTGCTAAGTTGTTTTAAGGGTTTTTTGTGTGTTGTGACTATATATGGTTGCCAGGGTGTTTTGTTGCTGGGACATTCTGAATGGTTGCTAAGGCACATCTCAGAGCAACACTGTGGTGTTTTTTTCCTTAATGAATCTGGTTTTGAACTAATCATTTGTGTCTGTGATTCAATGATTCATTTCTTAAAGAAAAGTCACTAGCTTCGTTTCTAAATGAGCTGTCTTGAACAAATCGTTTGAATGAATCATTTAAATGAGTTGCTGACACTTACTAGTGGTTTTACCAGTCAAGGTAACAGCACAAAAATACACTCAGCAAAGTGTTATTTAAAGCTGCCTCTTTGTCCTTATCTCTGTTTGAAAACCTGGAATTGCAACTTTTTGTGGAATTATCTTGATTGCGTGGGTTGTGAGTCGGCACGGCTGCAGCGCGGATGAATCTAATGTTTTGAGGTGAATGTGTAGCTGTCAGTCACTACACCGGTGTGGGTGTTTTACTGTTCTTCGCAATCACAAATTCTTGCCTACGTCTTGGAATATATGACCCAAATCAGAATTTTCACCATATATTTCCATTTGAAAAAGTAAGTAACAAATCTGCCACATTTGTTCTGACCAACTGAGGAAAAAAAACACTATAAATCGCGCTACCAATGGTGATTTAATCTAAAGATCGGTTATCTTATATCACATCTAACCGTGCAAATTATTATTATTGTCATACTTTATTCTCAAATTATTAATGTTAACAACATCAGCGTTGCGTGACTATGAGTATAGTGTGTATTAGTGTGTAGATTTCAATTTCTGTACAGTCTAATCTAATTGCCATGTCATTCGAATTTCACATTAGTCAATTCTTTTAACCCAAAAAGCAAATTATGCTCCCTTTTAACTGGTTCTCTTTAAAATACAGATCTTGTGTAATCCCAGGCTATCTGTAATCAGAAGCACATTTAAAACTGGAATACAATTTAATTTCATTCACATGTGTTTCATAAACACATAATCCTTTCTGGATCACAATCTGCCATCAAAATGATACATTTAATCATTCTATTTTATTATTCTATTAAAGATGCGCCACCTGCAGGATCCACACATGTGATAGACTACTAACCGGGACAACTTCTTTATGTTTACAGACGTGACGTAATGACGCAGTGCCATGCTCGAATTTCCCGCAAAAACCTACCCGTACCACTCAAATTAGAAAACTATTGTGAAACTAGCTAACCATTGTGAATCGGGCTAAAGTACGGAGATAGTTTTGAACACTGGCTGGTTATGTACTTGCTCAAATATTGATTTTGGATCATTTTTAAACCAAAAAAGTTACGGACTGCAAAAGTGTATATATTTTTTGGTCAATATTGCACACCCCTATTCAGTGCTCGAATTGAATCAAGTCTTATGGGGGGTCCCCACCATCAGACTTTTTTTTTTTTTTGGTGGGGGTTAGTCTCGCAATATACAATTTATACAAAATAAACAATATATTTGATCATAATATGCATAACTATATACTATTTAATGTTGCATAACAAATAGAGATAAGCTACTATTCTTCTTTTAAATGGCTTACTCCAAGTAAAAATGTCTGAGGGACCCCCCTAAGTCTATTTTTTACTTCTTATGGGGGGTCCCTAATGCCTTATGGGGGGTCCCGGATCCCCCCAGCCCCCCTTCAATTCGAGCAGTGCCCCTATTTCAGCGCTACGGAAGAGCGAAGATGCATCCGTCCCCAGTGTGTCTGTGTGTGTGGCTGATGTATCATTCACCAAGGTCATTCTCAATTAGGCTATTTGTTGAGCAGAGCGGCGTGGCGCTGGTTTAATCATGCAGACAATGAAGACAACAGAGACAAAAGCGGGAATAAATGAGCCTCCCTGTTCTCATGCAGACATGCAGCTACACGCAGCTCAAACGCTCCATTAGAACGAGCGTTTATGAGTCCCGTCACCCTCCTGCTCCATCAGAACAGCTTGCTCTTAATATGTCAATAGTGGCAGGTGGCTTGAATTAGTAAGAAAAATCAAATTTAAACCAGGAATATGGCCAGCAGCCATAAAGAGCAGCGCGTGTCACACATTAAATGACAGCTGCCATGACAAAAATCCAATATTTGTGTGCCGTGATGCAGCCTTGAGCACATTTCCAGCCCCGCGGACGATTGTGCTTACAAATACAGCTGTAATAAATTGCAATCTGGAGTCATTTGGGTTAATGAATGATTTCTGCTGAGCAAAACCTGCTAATGTCCCGCCCTCAGCTTTAGCACGCAGAGAGTCACATTGCCGACGGTCGCTGTCGCTCAAACTCTGAAGGAAAACCAGTGACTTCTGTCTGGTTCTTCAGTGTGAACGCTGCTTCATATGGATTAGTGGGATTTTGGACAAGTGAGATTTCACTTTGGATGTTGAATGTAAAAAAAGAAAAGAAATTGGATGTGACTGATTTTGAATTAACATGAAAGTGCATTCATCACTTGTGGCATTCTCTCTTTTTATAGCTAGTATCAAGAGCATTGATATGTACTGCAAAAATTATTTTCTTGCTCAGTGGTTTTGTCTTGTTTTCCAGAACAAATATCTCAACATTCTTAAATCAAGATTTACTGGAGAAGAAAAATGTTAAGTCTAGTTTACAAAACAAAACAAAAACAAAAACAAAACAAAAAAAAAAATTAAGTGAGTTTGTTCTTAAAACAAGAAAAAATATCTGCCAGTGGGTTAATAAATAAATTAATAAAATAAACAAAATTCAAAGGGAA
The DNA here is from genome assembly GCF_936440315.1 of Barbus barbus. Classification (NCBI taxonomy): domain Eukaryota; kingdom Metazoa; phylum Chordata; class Actinopteri; order Cypriniformes; family Cyprinidae; genus Barbus; species Barbus barbus. Next base: position 29,941,504 of record NC_136751.1, read on the forward strand.
AAACAAGATTATTTTTATGACCTTACTGGCAGATAATACTTGTTTTAAGTGACTTAATTTTATTTTATTTTTTTCAAGACATAAGTCATTTTCTTTGTCATCTGGATTCAAGACTTTTTTTGAATTTCAAAAATTCAGAAAATTACTAAGAAATAAATACTAAGAATAAATACTAAGAAAAAATACTAAGAAAATTATCACATTTACAGACACCAGTGTTATATAGTGTCATTGACATTAATTTAGTAGTTATAGTTTTTATTAATATTTTGAATCAGTTTTTTCTGTTTTTGAATCATTTTATTTTTAGATATTTATTTTAATATTTGTTTTAGTTTTAAAGTTTTAGCTATATATATATATATATATATATATATATATATATATATATATATATATATATCTAGTTAAACTAAATTAATGTGAAATGTTGGCAAGTATTTAATTTAATTTCAGTTAATGTGCATTTTATTTCAAGCAACAAGTTTTAATGGTTTTAATTTTAGCTTCAGTTTTAGTTAACTGTAATAACGCTGACAGACAATAGTTCATAATGTGATTTGATTAAGTCCACAGGTGTATTTCTTTATTTATTAATATGCCAAATTCTGTGACATTCCATGTTAGTAAGTTACATTTTTATGACTGAACAGGTTATGACGGTGAAGTAGTTTGTTTTCCCTCTTTTCCTCACTTTTATTCGCTTTTAAATAGGCTCGCTCGTAAATGCCTGTGTGCATTGTGTAATTTATTAACAAAACAAATACAAATACACCGTGCTTAAAACACTGAAAATCAGCAAACACGGTGGAACCAAATAATTAAGAAACAAATGTTAAAAAAGCTTCCAAAATCATCTTAGATAAACGGCAAAAGTCAAAAGACCTTCCAAAGTCTAAAATATTTCTAAGATCATACTTTATGATGTTATTTTTAACATAACACAAAATTTTAAAAAATCCAGGAAATTTCTCTGGCATTTCTTTCTTTTTTCTGTATAGAAAACGTACCGAACCGTGACACCACTGTGTCGTATCGAACCGTGAATTTTGTGAACCATTACACCCAGTTATTTATTTATATATATATATATATATAGTCATTGATGAAGTGACAGGTGTCTCAGAGTCTCAGACATCGATCTGGTGTGTTTGCTCCTCTACCTGTGATCTCTCTCTCTCTCTCTCTCTCGTCTTGAGCTGTGACATTTCCGTTTCCCTGGAGACAGACTGTGCCAGGCAGTTGCCATAGTAACTCGGTGCTCCTTAAGAAGCTGCCGGGCGACGGAGCAAACGAACACCTGCTGGCTTCCTGCTAATTGGCTCTTTCTTTTCCTCCTTCGCTCCCACTTTTTTATCATATAGCAGTTGAACTTAAGACTGAGCCGTCTGCGATTCTCTCTGCTCTGTTTTCTCTAATAGTTGACATCCCTTGCTGTTTTTGGCACTGTAGACTATTTTGAATATGCATTCTGTGGTGTTTTAGTGCTTTTTTTTGTGCCCTTTTTTTCTTTTTAACTGTTTCCTGATCTTGCTGCTGTAATGCGTTATATAGAGTGTGTGTTTGTCTGAGAGTCGTTACAGCGCTGACACTCCAGATAAAGTGCAGGATGGGTTCATTTTCTCCACCAACCTCTCGACAGCTGCTCATCACCTGTGTGAGCGATAAAATGAGTGTCTGTTAAAATCCCCAGACTCCATTTCCCCTGTTTTCAATAAGGCGTTACGTATGTTTGTGCTGTTGACCTGAGAGACATCCATTACAATCATCAAACCTCCACGTATCACGAGTGTAACTGAGAAGCAGTGGTTTGTGTCAGACACCACCGCTGAAGGAAGATGCTGTCAAAATATGACATATTTCCATTTAGGAACTTTTAAACAGGAAACAGAAAAGAACATTTAACATGTTGTGAGTTTACTGTGCATTTGAGAATGCAACAGATATTCAAATATTTCCTTTTTGTGTGCGGATCAGTATTTCAATAGATTTATAATGAGACACTTTTATATGTGTTGAATCAGAAATTAAATATTGTCTGAATATGAATATTCAAATACAATACACAACAATAACAAATGACTAAAAAATGTATTAAAGTGCTGAGCAATGAGTAAAATAATTTGTATATTTCATATATAGTTAGTTTTATATGTGTGTGTGTGTGTGTGTGTGTGTGTATATATATAATACATTTATTTTTATATAATACAATTTTTTAGGTTTTTATATAGAACCAACATTTAGTAAGACATTATGAAGAACAAAATACTATAATATATGCATGGTGTTTGATTATATTGATCAAGGCAGTAGTGTTATCGAATTCATTTATGATCTTATTTGATATATTTAATAATACTCTAGACCTAGAATATACATCTATACAGAAAAAAATGGTGTAGAAACATGTTTCACTCAAAAATTCCTAGTAAATTTCCCAAATAATTACAAATAACAGCAACACATTGATATAAACGTGAAATTTGGAAATACAGTGACTTAAATAACGTTGTCTTGTAAAACGTACTGCGATTAGTAAAAATAATCTCTTTTTTTAATACATTTTGTATAGAGATAATATAGAGTTTAAAGATAATTTGACGATATTTCACCTTGTCTTATATCACCTAAAACATAAACATAATACATTGAATAGTTTTCTGTGATGATTGTCTTTAGGTTTGGTTTACTGTAATGCAGTGACTTTCAAAATTGCCTTCATTTTAAGCAAAATTAAATGTATTATTATTATTGTTTGTTTCTTTTGATATTTGATTTTGAGATGAAATATGAGTCAGGTGATGTTTCTGACAGTTTTGTGAGATTGACAGTGATTGAAGAGCAGAAGTTTCCTGGTTTGTGTCCACGGCCGTGTGAAACGGTCGTCTTTCTCCCTCCGCCTGTATCTGTCCTCTGTGCAGCAGTGATCTGGGCTGAATACACCGATATAAAAGCTCTCCTGATGTTTAAATATCCTCTGGTTGTGTGACGGAGCAGCTGGAGATTCAGGATCTGTGCCAGTGCAGATTTCTGCTGAATCACAGTTTAGGATTCAAGGACAATCTGTAATGTTTGTCGTTTAGAGCAGAGATTTCTTTAAGATGTGTTATGTGTTTTTGGCTTTTTATTGTGGCCCGTTTTTTTTTTTTTTAATGTTAGTATTGGATCCTGTGACAACACCAAAATTGATCATGCTTACTTTGGGTAAATTGTACTAATTTATTCTTTCTTCTATTCTTATTCTTATTTTCATTGTATTTTTATTTCTTATGAAAAAAATCTATATTTTTTTTAAAGGGGTCATAAACTGAGAAATCAAAATTCCCTTTATCTTTCCATATATAAGAGGTCATTGTACTATAAAAAAAAAAAACCTGTAAGTTTCAGAACTCAAAAATTTCTTGTTAGTCTAAAAGCAGCTTATAAGGCAGTCTTCCAAAACGACAGACTGTGGCATGCTCTACTTTATGATGTAATCATATGGTGTAGATATGGCTTTAATAAGCACCGCCTCCGCAGGAGATCAACGCCTGCTTCTACATCACTGCCTGTTTAGACCCGCCCACCGATTCTACAGCTCTACCTGTTTAGCCCCGCCCACCAATTCTACAGCAGTGCCTGTGATATGAATATATGTAAAAAATAACATGTGCATATATAATGCATAAATAAGTAAACAGATTTTAATTAAATATATACTTTTTAAACATTTTAAAGCTGCAGTCCGTAACTTTTTTTTGGGGTTAAAAATGATATTTGAGCAAGTACATAACCAGCCAGTGTATCTCCGTACTTTAGCCCGTTTCACAACGGTTAGTTTATAATAATGTTTTCTAATCTGAGTGGTACGGGTAGGTTTTTGCGGGAAATTCGAGCATGGCACTGCGTCATTACGTCACGTCTGTAAACATAAAGAAGTTGTCCCGGCTAGTAGTCTATCACATGTGAGGATCCCGCAGGTGGAGGATCGTTTATAGGCTTTTCTCACAGCAGCTGGAATAATTAAATGTATCATTTTGATGGCGGATTGTAATCCAGAAAGGATTATGTGTTTATGAAACACATGTGAATGAAATTAAATTATATTCCAGTTTTAAATGTGCTTCTGATTACAGATAGCCTGGGATTACACAGGATTTGTATTTTACAGACATCCAGTTCAAAGGGAGCATAATTAGCTTTTTGGGTTTTTATTAATGTGAAATTCGAATGGCATGGCAATTAGATTAGACTGTACAGAAATTCAAATCTACACACTAATACACACTATACTCATAGTCACGCAATGCTGATGTTAACATTAATAATTTGAGAATAAAGTATAACGATAATAATTTGCAAGGTTTGATGTGATATAAGATAACCGATTGTTAGATTTTAATCACTATTGGTAGTGCAATTTATTGTAATGCTTTTTTCCTCAGTTGGTCAGAACAAACGTGGCAGCCTTGTTACTTGTTCAAATGGCAATATACGGTGAAAATTCTGATTTGGGTCATATATTCCAAGACGTAGGCTAGAATCTGTGATTCCACACCGGTGCAGTGACTGACTGCCACACATTCACCCCAAAACATTAGATTCGTCCGTGCTGGAGCCATGCCGGAGCACCGGATCAGATTATTTGTTTTATTTCTGTTAACAGACAGTCACCCTGTTACTGTGTGGTTACTATATTTCATAGATATATAAAATATATGAAATATGGTAATACTGGTAAATATGGTAGAAATATCCTCACAAAAATAAATGGCTTATGTATCTATGAATTTTGGGCCATTTCTTTTTGTGAAATCCACTCACCATGGTATTACCATCTGATACCATCAAACTGGTGTCGCTGCATTGGGTTTTTGTAAGAGAAAGGCTGATGGTCAATGTTTATTTGGAGAGATCAGTTGGGTCAAAGCTAATGGACTGTCTGATATGAGGCATCGCAGCCATTTTTAGCCTCCACCTCCTGCTTAGATGTTCCTGCTTGAGGAGACAGTTTGCCCTAAATAGCGTTCAATCATGTTTCTGAGAGAATGAGACATTAAGGTGGGCATCTAGGACCGTCGCTGTCTGTCAGCAGAGCTCCATAAACTTACACGAGGTGTCAGGGTAAAATATGTGCCCTCATCCAGTTCACATTTATTCTGGCTGCTCTTTCTTTGGGCCTCATCCGTAATCATAATGCACCTGGCATGCTTGAGGAAGCCGGCCGAGGAGGCGTCTGGCTTTGAGATCGTGGCACACACTGATTATTTGTCTCGGCGTCTGTATAGAGACGGGAGACGCTCACTAACGTGTGTCTGCATTAGTGTGCTTGAGCTCGGCTGATTCGCTGCGAGACGGAGCTGTTTGTTTCCATCAGCGCCGATATGAGAGTCCGGCTCACGGTGAAGAGCAGCGTCTGTCCTCCTGGTTAAAAAAATATATATATATTGAAAATATATATTATTATTATTATTATTATTATTACTACTACTACAGTATACAGTATCAGTATAATAAATATAAAATAAATAATTTGATTTATTTTATATACAAATGTCCATAAAAACAAATAGAATTATATATAATATTAATTATATGGAAGTATATAATATAAATATATAATAATTGTAATAAATATATAAATATATACGCTTTAAAATGTGAAAACTGTTATTTTAAATTGCAATAATATTTCACAAAATAAGTTTTTTTCTGTATTCTTTAAAGAACATTTAAAAATCTTACTGATACCAAACTTTTGAGCGGCAGTGTATATATGTATTATAAATTATATTTTATATTCAGGGCTTAAAGTTCTCCGGCACCGTGCCGGATCTCTGGCAGCTTAAAAAAAAGATAGTCCTACATTTAAAAAAATGTTCGAGTTCATGAGTTCGCCTACCAGTGGTATGAGAGGAGCACTGTTTTCACTCTCAACAGCAGTTTTTGCTCTTATAAACACGAGACGTGCATAATAGCAGAGAAATGGAAAAGAAGCGGCTGCGTCTGGAGCGCGCGACACAAGCTGCGAGGTGCATTGGTCAAAGATGTCTATCTAGCGCCATATTTACATAGAAAAGCTATTTAAAAAGCTGCAGAGCTTTGTAAACAGCTCACAATAATTACATCAAGAACTATATGATTATATATTGATCTAATTATTTCAAAATAAAACTTTCTGACTTTGCATGTGGCCAAACATATTAAAATTAAATGAATTTAAACGTCATTGAATCACATGAAATATCACCAGTCAGTTGGCGCCCTCTGCAGGTATTATTTTTATAATTTATTTGAACCAATTACTATTATTGTCTCACATTAGTTTATAGTCATGTTAAAGCCTGTTTTTCAGCTCATCATTTTCCAAGTGTGTGATACAGCTTTCTTTCTTCAGGTCAATCATATATTCATGAAAAAAATCAGTTTGAATAAGGAAAGCAGTAACTTTGTCATAGTATCCTTTCAAATGTTAAAGTTGTCATTGTGTTCTTTGCGTATGCAGCACTTTATTTGTTTTATTAGTTGATTTATCAGGTATTTTCAAGGAAAATCATTTTCAAATGTTCTTTGTTTGTTCACCAAATAACCCTGTGTATGTGTCCACCCTCCAACCCTCGGAAAAAAATTTAGGCTCAGGATTTTTTTTTGCTTTAACCCCTGTATATTTGTATATATTTTCGTATAATATAAATAAAACATAATAATTACATAATGTTTTTTATAAAAACATCACAATAATCCACAAGTAATCCACACCACTCCAGTCCATCAGTTAACATCTGGAGAAGACAAAAGATGAAACTAATCCATCATGATGTTTTTAACTCAAATACGAGTCCATAATCCATAATAACGCTTCCTCCAGTGAAAAAGTGCATCTCCTGTTGTCTCTCACATTAAAATGCAGCCACATATTAGTTTAGAGCTGTTTTGTCTTGTGTAAACTGCTTGATCTGTGCAGATTTCTCTCCTAATTCAGACCAGAACACTTTTTCACTGGAGATAGCATTATTATGGATTATTATTGACTCAGATTTGAGTTAAAAACGTTTTAATGCTGGATTTGTTTCATCTTTTGTCTTCTCCAGATGTTAACTGATGGACTGGAGTGGTGTGGATTGTGATGTTTTTATCAGCTGTTTGGACTCTCATTCTGACGGCACCCATTCACTGCAGAGCATCCATTGCTGAGACACATTCATCTACATCTGGGATGGATTTATAACTGGCTTTTATGTTTTGTGTTTTGATTGGTGAGATGTACACTCAGTGGCAGAGTTTTACACAGGGGGTGGCCAAGGCTAAATCAGGGGGTCCATAGACCAATTCTATTATTACCGATTAATTCATACTACCCCTCATTAGTTAAACCGTAACCTCAAATGTTAGTCTATTGAAATAAGTCTATTGGTTAGTCTTATTTCTATCATCTCATTAACCAGTGGTTTGGAGAAAAGATCTAACATTAACTTGTAGGCTACAGTGAATTTTGTAAATGTTGTTCAGGAAACCTAAAATTTCATTCAAAATTTCGAAACATTATTTGGACAATTACATGAGACACTATACATTCAGTAAGTCATAGTGTATCTTTCAACATGGATCGGATGTTTATTTAATGTTTATTAGAATGCACTCCTGCTTCGCTTGAACTGAGGCAAAGAGAAAGCGCACGTGGATCATCACGCCACTAAAGAGCTCCAAAACTCTATTTATCGTTCTAAATTCTTAAAGGGTCATGAAACCCCAGACTACTTTTTCTGAGATTTTAGCTGAGGTGTTTGCGTTGCACATCATAGAAGACAATGTTAGCATCCGATCATTTTAACTGTTGGAAAAAACTGGTTAATTTGAAGCTTTTTTGCACTATTTTTATCTTCCGGGTTTAAAATCTAGGACTATAGTACATTGCGTCGGTGTCTATTATATTATTCATGAGACTGTGTGTTCTTATCCTATGAGAAGACGCTTTGCTTAATTATTCACAACTTTAAATGTATATCATGTTTGTCATATTCGTTACATGCCATTAAGTGTATTATTAATATAATAAAGCAATAAATGATGGCAAAACGAAGTGAAACTTGTAGATTTAAAACTCAAATCGCCAGTAGGTGGCGACAAGTCACTGTCTTAATGAGCGAAGCGTTGCGTCATTCATTCATTCATTCAGTAACGAATCAAATGGCTATAGTTATGACTCTCCGAATCGTTCAAGGCTGCAGATTCCTTCACTAACGAAACACCGCTGTTGCTTGGAGACTCACACCAGTTCTGTTTTGGAGTTCATGGAACTATTATTATTTCGTTGTAAAATATAACAAACAATTTTGTGTTTAAAATGTAGGCTACATTTAAAATGTAAAATGTTTGCTTAATATTACCTTTTTTGTTGAGCTGTTATATAAAATTAATGTCACAGTTGCAATCGTTTGAATATTCAGGGAAAATTGCATTCTTGCTTGTATTTTAAACATGCACAGGGTATGTCTCTTAAATCGATCTCTATGTATAGTCCGGGTCAATATTTGTTCTTAAGTGCTACAAATCTACAGTACTTTGAAGATACAGTGAACAGCAGTGCAATTTTGTGTGGATGCAGTCAGTTTTGACCACAAACGATGAGGTAATTTGATGTCATTTGACCATTTACGGCACTCCCGTTTTCCTGTTTTTATACTAGAAGCGGTATTTTGCTTGTCAGAAATACATGCTCTGTTTTACTGTTACTTTAAGTTGGGGTAGAATTAAATGAATGCCAAAGCTCAGCCTTTTGTTCGTGTACCCCCTCCATCACCTCATGTACCCCAGTTTGAGAACCACTGGACTAGACTAAGCTCGATGCGGAACACCAGACGCGTCGCATCCTTGAGTTAGTAGCTAAAATAAACGCTTCTTTCAGTACGATTAAACAAAACAAACAAAAATAGTATCATATTAATTATTGGGGTGTCAGATGTCCAGTGCCACCCTGGACACCCCTCTGGCTCCGCCACTATATACACATTCTGTATAGACAAATGTATGACAAGAAAGAAGGACCAACAGGTAGTTTGAATGGAAGAACACTGGGCTGTTGTCAGGCAGGAGTGTGTGTGTGTGTGTGTGTGTGTGTGTTGTGCTGTTGTTAGGCAGGACTGAGGCTGATGAAATCTGCTGTAACATTTCTCCAGTCGTGTTCTGCTCTTCACACACACTGTCACTGTCTTTAATGCAGTTAACTTCAGCCTCTCGTCAAGATCACAACACACACACACACACACACACTCACACACTCACTCACACTCACTCACTCACTCTTCTCTTCATGTCATTTTAAATTTTAAATTTGTGATGTTTTGAAATCTCTCTCTCTTTCTCTCTCACAGTGAGTCTGTGTCTCTCGCCCCTCAGGTGCAGGAGCGTCTTTGTTCACTCGTGATTCACCGAGCCACTGACCTTTCAATTATTGAATTATAGCGCAGACGATGAGAAACCAGAGCATATCACACACCATCATCCACCATCAGCACAGATTTAAAACTATCTGCTTCTGTTGCTAGTTTAATTAACTGATATCTCGCCTCATTGAACCTTTAATGATTTATTCTTCCTCAGATTAAAATATTTGTACATTTTTGTTGCAGCACGACACGGCTGATGATGCACCTTTAATGATTGTTTAATTAAACCCATCAGCATTTGTCAGAGCCGAGCTTATTAGGTTTTTTAGTTGCTTATTAAGGCTTGAGGTCATCTATATGCTATTATACTACTAAAAGATAAGGAGGTGTTTGTTTAAAATGCACATTGATAATAATCTTTCTTGAGCAGTAAATCAGTATATTATTATGATTTCTGAAGATCATGTGACACTGAAGACTGCAGTAATGATGCTGAAAATACAGCTGCGCATCACAGAAATAATTGAGATTTTAACAGATATTCAAATAGAAAATACTTATTTTAAATTATAATATTTCAAAATGTGCTGCATTTTTGATCAAATAAATGCAGCCTTGTTACGCAGAAGAAACTTCTTTCAAATTATTAAACAATCTTACTGAGCCTAAACTTTAAACTGTATATATCATATTATATTCTTCACAAAAATACAATAAAAACAATAACAAAACTAATATAATATAATAAAAAAAAGAAATACGGCTTTTGATTAAATATGCATGTGCAAATTTGTCATATTACACAGAAACATTTGTTTAAAAACTATTATTTTTTTATTTAAAATAAAGTTTGGCAGAATTAGTGTTAGTGTTGAGGTTGGAGTGTTTATCCGGATGGTCTGAGGGCTAGTTCAGCTCCGGTCAGCTCAGATGGCAGTCTAACGCTGATGACGGGTGACAGATGGAGTTATTCAGTGTCTGGAGCCTGTGGGTGAATAAAGCTCAGCTTCTCTCTTCTGCATATGCCGTATCTTACTTTACCTTAAATAACGAGCAATGCACTTATTTCTGATGTGATGTTGATGCACTTCACCTGTTTATTAGTGCGTCTGAAATCAGAGTGGACAAAAAGAGCTGGGGGGAGGCAGAGAGAGAGAGAAAGAGACGGTTCCTCGTTCTCTTGCTTTGTTGCACTTGTCTCTTTCTGTCATGTTCAGCCGTTCTCCTGCTCGCACTTTCATAGCCCTGGGGGTGATTAAAACACACACACACACACACACACACACACACACACACACACACACACACACACACACACGCATGTTTACTTAGCTATCTAAATGGGGACATTCCATAGGCGTAATGGTTCTTATACTGAACAAACTGTATGTGCTATTGCCCTACACCAACCCTACACCTAAACTTAGCCCTCACAGGAAACTGTGCATTTTTACAATTTAAAAAAAAATTGTAGAAATTTAGTTTATTTTTAAACCCGTTTTACAAATGAGGACGTCCCCAAAGGGAGGTTTTTGGAAATTATGTCAGGTTTACCTCACTTTTGGGTACAAATTGGTCCCTAAAATATGGTTAATTAGGTACACACACACACACACACTCACACTCACACACACACTCACACTGGTCTGGCATTGTCATGTTGGAAAATGCAAGGTCTTCCCTGAAAGAGACTACGTCTGGATGGGAGCATATGTTGTTCTAGAACTTGAATATACCTTTCAGCATTGATGGTGCCTTTCCAGATGTGTAAGCTGCCCATGCCACACGCACTCATGCAACCCCATACCATCAGAGATGCAGGCTTCTGAACTGAGCGCTGATAACAACTTGGGCTGTCCTTGTCCTCTTTAGTCCGGATGACATGGCGTCCCAATTTTCCAAAAAGAACTTCAAATTTTGATTCGTCTGACCACAGAACAGTTTTCCACTTTGCCACAGTCCATTTTAAATAAGCCTTGGCCCAGAGAAAACTCCTGCGCTTCTGGATCATGTTTGGATATGGCTTCTTTTTTGACCTATAGAGTTTTAGCCGGCAACGGCGAATGGCACGGTGGATTGTGTTCACCGACAATGTTTTCTGGAGGTATTCCTGAGCCCATGTTGTGATTTCCATTACAGTAGCATTCCTGTATGTGATGCAGTGCCGTCTAAGGGCCCGAAGATCACGGGCATCCAGTATGGTTTTCCGGCCTTGACCCTTACGCACAGAGATTGTTCCAGATTCTCTGAATCTTTGGATGATATTATGCACTGTAGATGATGATAACTTCAAACTCTTTGCAATTTTTCTCTGAGAAACTCCTTTCTGATATTACTCCACTATTTTTCGCCGCAGCATTGGGGGAATTGGTGATCCTCTTGCCATCTTGACTTCTGAGAGACACTGCCACTCTGAGAGGCTCTTTTTATACCCAATCATGTTGCCAATTGACCTAATAAGTTGCAAATTGGCCCTCCAGCTGTTCCTTATATGTACATTTAACTTTTCCGGCCTCTTATTGCTACCTGTCCCAACTTTTTTGGAATGTGTAGCTCTCATGAAATCCAAAATGAGCCAATATTTGGCATGACATTTCAAAATGTCTCACTTTCAACATTTGATATGTTATCTATATTCTATTGTGAATGAAATATAAGTTTATGAGATTTGTAAATTGCATTCCTTTTTTATTCGTAATTTGTACAGTGTCCCAACTTTTTTGGAATCGGGTTTGTAGTTTTTATTCATTTATAGATTATTTGTAGTTTATTTAGTTAGTTATTTTAGTACTTCAAGTTAAACTAATCAAAAATGAGAAATGCTGAAATAATTTTTTTTTAATTTTAATGAATGTTTACAGTAAGACAGCACACAGCTACGGTCTGAGTCTGGTGTAAATGCTGTGATTTATTTGATGTCAGGGTTTTTAAACTGAATGAAAATGTCCTCAGGTTCACATAAACAAACACTTTGCATCAGGAGTGTGTATTTATGCCACACTGTGATTTTTCAGGGTCATACGCGATATAAAAACAGTCAAACTCTGCAGTTCAGTGAAGATCTGTAGTGCACTGAATTTTAACCCCAGTGCACTCACTGTAGGTTTGAGGTTCTTCTCAAAGCATCCTAATGGAGTCTGACTGTGATCAGGGGAGTTCAGACTTACTCACAGACACACAGTATTTACATGAAACACGTGTCTGATGTCTTTACACGGATCCTGTAGCGACTCCAGCTCGTTTCATCACACACCTCACTGACCAGCACATGTTTTATTCATCTGTGTGTGTGTGTGTGTGTGTGTGTGTGTGTGTGTGTGAGATGAACTGGTACATGCACATACAGTGCTGACAGAAAAGCAACACACACAATACTATAAGTGCTTTTAATGAGCACAACACTCACACTTTCACCTGTGCACTGTTAAATTGACTGTAAAACACCAGCAGTGGAGTTATTCAGACATTCATTCACTGTAAAGAATACGATCCCTGCATTTCAGGCATGATGGGATTGCGCAAGATACATTATATAAGGAAAAAATCATTTAAATCTGATGCCTCATGTAGGCAATTTGAATTTTTTTTTATTATAAATTATGTTGACTTGTACTTTTTTACAGCTGTTTTCATGTTAAATATAAAATATCTTTATTATAAGGTATAAAGGATATATAGGAGGCTTTTTAGAGGCAAAGTGAACTGTACAGTAGGTTACATGCATTTTCTACCATTTTTTTCGCACACTACTATTTTAAAAGTTTGAAGTCATTAAGACTTTTGTAATGTTTCAGTCTCTTCTGCTCACCGAGGCTGCATTTATTTGATCAGAAATACAGTAAAAATGTGAAATATAAAAATGTGAATGTGACTATCTGTTAAAATGTAGTTTATTTCTGTGATCAAATCTGAATTTTCAGCATCGTTACTCCAGGCTTCAGTGTCACATGATCTTCAGAAATCATTCTAATATACTGATTTAATGCTCAAGAAACATTTCTGATTATTATCAATGTTGAAAACAGTTGTGCTGTACAATATTTCTGTGGAAACCGTGATGCATTTTATTTTTCAGGATTAACAGATGAATAGAAAGTTCAGAAGAACAGCATTTATTTGAAATAGAAATCTACTGTAACTTTATAAATGTCTTTACTAGCACTTTTGATCAATTTAATGCAAAATGTTGATTTATTTCCTGACTCCAAACTTTTTAAACAGTAGTGTACAGTAAACCGTTTTTACTGTATTGTACTGTAGTAGTGTACAGTAAACCGTTTTTACTGTATTGTACTGTAGTATTTCTGCATTCTTTTTTCATTACGGTACATCTCATTACAGCGTTTTTACAGTATTTTATTATGTATTTATTAATTTGTTTACAAAAGGAAACTTAACGAGAGTTATTCTGACATTACTAACTGTCTGTCTGCAGTTAGAGTTTCATTAGAGCTGCTTTAATTAAATTACTCGTTAAAGGCTCATAGAGCAAATCACACAAGCAAATGATGTGGAACACTAAACAGACAGCTGATATACTGCTGTTCTTTGTGTTTTATAGGACACTGATCAGAACAAACACATACAGACGGAGAAAGAGACAGAAAACAGACGCTTGTTTCTGTTCTTCACGTTATAATTGAACAGATGAATATGGCTATGGATCATCTGATCTGTTATGATTGCTTGTTCATAGCCAAACACCAAGAAAAGCTGGATTTGTGTGTTCTATGTGCTGAGACGACACTGATACCGGCGTGAGACGCTCCTCTCGTCGTCTTTTCTTTCGTGATTCATCAGATATTTCTCATTGTTTCGTTGGCAGCGCTCTGCGTAGCGTGATATGGTTTCCAGCCGCACGTTATCTGTATAGGGCGTCGAGCGCCGCGAGCCGAGCAGACATAATTAACTTTCGTTAATTAGCCATTGAACGAATAGAGCAATCATTAATCATTAAAATCTCCCCGGTGAATCCTGACGCTGTGAAACACACAGGAGCATCTGTGAACCCAACTTATGATGACACAACATTTACTCAACGTTTGCGCTTGAGCTTTAAGGGTGATGCTCATGAAAACTTGAAAGAAAATTATCTTATGGACATGGAAAACGAAGCATGGTTTTTTACATTAAAATTTTTTCATTCTTTAATTAAATATTTAATAACATGAATTTTCCCCTCAAATTCTCATTACTTTAATGATCCCCCAAATATAATATATTGTGTGCCAACTGAGATGCTCTTTAATTTAGACTTTATTTTAATCATTTTTGTGTATTAATTTTTAATGTATATTTAAATATTTTTTCATTTTTATTTAAATCATTTTAATGCAATTTAATAAATCAAAGATAGTACTACAAACACTGCAATAAGCTTTAAAAATGCATTTATATTTAAAGCATTTTTATGCAATTTAATAAATTAATGATGGTACTGCTGATTCTGCAATAAGCTATAAATATTATTATTTAAACTATTTTTATGCAATTTAATAAAGAGAGTACTACTAACACTCCAGTTATCTATATACATGTATTGTTATTTCAATACTTTTTAATGCAATTTAATAAATTAAAGATAGTACTGCTAATACTGCAATAAGCTATATATATTTTTTTGGTTTAAGTCATTTTTATGCGGTTTATTGAATTAAAGATATTACTGCTTATACTGCAAAAACCTCTGAATATTTATTTTTATTATTTGAGCAATTTTTATGCAATTTTAATAAAGATTGTACTACTAATACTGCAATAAGTTATAAATATCTATTTTATTTAGATATTTTTAATGCATTTTTGTTTCATGTCTGCTTCTCAGAGATCAGCTGCTGTTTTATTCTCTTTCAAGAGTCACACACGTTCCTTTTAATAATATAGTTAACAGATGCATAATTCATTTTGTCTTCTGTGAAATAATAAATATTGATATATTGCATTGTTTATGTGTGTGTGTTCTTGTGGCAGAAAAGACGAGCAAATTTTTGGGGGAAAACTTTTGGTGGCTGATGTGCAGCCGAGTCTGTTCTCGTATTGAGCTGTAGTTTTGGGTGTTGTCTGCGTGTTGAACAGGAGCAAATGTCCACGGCTAACTCGCGCTAATCGCAGCAGGCTGTTCCCCGTCTGCCAATCACTGCAGCCTCTGCCGCTGTCATGGCAATGTTTGTATAAATTAGCATGCATTTGCATAAGAATCCACTTGTTTTGCAGCCTCTCAACAAATGGCATTTTCTCTTTCTTTATCACTCTTTATCTGTCTCTCCTGATTCAGTCTCTCTGCTGCGTCTTTCATCTCTGAGTTTCTCAACAAATGGCTTTTTCTCCCCTCAAACCTTCTGGAAATGTCAGTATGAATTTCAGCGAGTCTCTGGAGATGAACTCAGATGCTGTATAGAGTCACTGAATGAATCATGATGGAAGCTCATTGCATTGGTTCATGATTAAGCTGTATTTGCAAATATTGATGGTTTAGTTTTATGTGCATTTTGAATTTGTCCAGAAACACTGTTCTGGTTTTCCCATCATCCTCTGGCAGCATGAGATTGCTAAAATACACTGTCAGAACAAATGCGTCTCTACTCACACATTATGTCGTTGTACTTGCAATGAAAATACTTATGTGTAGACATTATTAAACATTTTATGAAATTATGAACATCCACAGGAGAACTCGGTCAAATAAAGAAACTGGTTGTTTCAAAATAACATGCACACTAGGAAAAAAAGGGTTTAGTTTGAAACTATTTTCATTCAGAAATTGCTAGTAAATTTCACAAATAATTACAAAGAAATGGCAAGAAACACACTGAATTAAACATTAAAAAGACTAAACAAAACCATTTGTTTTATTTACAAAAGATGTAAAAGATGCCGTTTGTTTGAATTTGTTGCAGTTTTTAACTGAACATAACAAACGTAGGTTGATGCCACAACATTGACGTTTCATTTATCCGGTGCGTTCTGACTGTGTGTGTTATGTAGTGTTTCCCTGTGCTGTTGCAGCAGGATGATCTGGTGTAATAAGGAACCATATAAATAAGAAACACAGTACGTTTATTAGCAAAACGAATAAGAAAGCTTGGAGGCACGGCATACACCTTGATGTAAAATAGGCTAAAATAAATGAATTACACAACGTTTAAATAACGTAGAAATCAGCAAACACTGTGGAACTAATTAAATTAGAAACAAATGTTTAAAAAAACTTCCAAAATCATCTGAGATAAATGGCAAAAGTCAACAGGCTTTTGTTAAGCACTTTGGTCAAACATGGTTGTTTTTAAATCTGCTGGATGTATAAATAAAATTTAACTGAACTGAACTTTTCAAAATCCAAAATATTGCCAAACATGCTCTTTTTCATTTTGTTTTGAAACTAAATAATCCGCTGTCGTCTTGTACAAAAGCTTCTTTGTGGTGAAAGAAGGTTCTTCAGATTATAAAAAAGGTAAGAAAGAGATGGTTCTTTTAAAGAACCTTTGACAGAATGGTTCTTTGTGGAACCAAAAATGGTTCTTCTATTGCATCGCTGTGAAGAACCTTTTAAAGCATCTCTATTTTTAAAGGGGTCCTATTATGATTTTTCACTTTTTGAATGTTAGTCAGTGTGTAGTGTGTATGTTTGGGAATAAAAAGATCTATAAAGTTACAAAATCTCAAAGTCCACTCCAAAGGGAGATATTTCGTTTCAAGAACGGCTCGTTTGGACTACAGCGTTGTTTTCCGGTGTTTGTGACATCACAAAGCAGGCCATTAGCATATCATTAAAATAAATCCCACCTACGGAAATTCGAATGGTTGGGGGGTGGGGAGAACGCTTGGTTGAGCACTGCATGTTTCAAAATCGAAACCCGGTGCGGGTGTTTTTATATCATTGTATTTCTGAAGGAAACTGACTGTTTTCAGAAAATTTTGGATGTCATTTTCATTTCATCTTGCAAGTGTAGCAGAGGTCAGCGGGTAAGTGCTGTGCAGGTAAAACCTCACTCCCCTGATCTCAAGAGGCGCTCTAGCGACTGATGTTAGAGTGCCCGCCGGAGACCCCGACCTCGAATCCCGCTTGGAGTGGGGCGAGTATAGGACCGCAACACATATAATGTTGTGAGATTTGCGTTGGGTCCCGCGGGAGCCCAAACCCAATGCAGCCCTCTACCACAGAATTGCACTATTTGTGGCGGCATATAAATGCTAATTAATTCTCTGCCAGCGGGAGGTGCTGTTGGAGCAGGAGAGCTCAAGGAGCGGGCGGTTTTACCTTTGCTGCGGGCGGGAGTGGACACAAACATTGCTGGCGCAGGCGGGAGTGGGCGGGTGCGGGTTTAAGAAAACAGTCCCGTGCAGGGCTCTAGTCTGTGGGACTACGGTATAAACAAATTCGACTGTATAACAGTTTCACTGCAATTCATGTTATGATATTAGAATTAAACAATAAACATGATGCACATTACCGTTGCACTTATCTGTACATAGTCAATGCAGTTATTTTTAAGCTGTTGTTGACATCCTATCTAAAACGTGATTTAGCCAACAAAAAAATATAATACCACTCTAATATGTCTTGCAATATCCGTGCGTGCAAAGGTTCGTCAATATTCTCGAGGTCTGAATTGATATAGCGATATTGCCGAACATGCTTTTCTCGCAAGGGGCAGGGCAATACTGAAACACCATCTAAGCTGTTCGCCAATCACAACGCACTGGGACAGCTAACCAATCACAACACATTTAGTTTTTCGGAAGGCAGGCCTTCATCAAATCCGGAACTAATCGAGCCTTTATGTCAGGCTGGGGAGAGAGGTTTTGTAATAATGTTAAATATGTGAAAAATAATGTGATTTTCGAACCACCAAGCATGAGAGCATGTTCTAGTACACCCCCAAAACAAAATCAAGACTTCATAAAAGAGCATAATAGGACCCCTTTAAGAGTGTACTGAGCCAGTGAGCCCCGGTCTCATGAAAATGCGTATAAATAGTACGCCAAATAAAAACAAAAACTTGTGGTATTGATACACAAAAATTGACTTTGGCGTGCATATTATACACAGTTTTTGCGTATATATGATATGCATCTACCCCACACCCTAATCCTACCCACTGCGTAGCAAATGCACACCAAAGTCAATTTTTGCGTATCAATACCACAAGTTTTTGTTTTTATTTATACGCATTTTCAGGAGATCGTGTTGTCTCTACTTGTCTCGTCTCTTCTCTTTTATTTCTTCTCTCTTCTTGTCTTGAACATGAAGCTGTGATCATCTTTGAGTGTGTGTGTTGTTGTGTTTGACGGGTGGCTTCTGATGGTGTGATGTATGAAGCATCGGGTGTATATTTCACAGCTCTGCCGGTCGTTCATCAGAGCTAACGCTTGAGCGCACGTGTCTGCGAGATGTTGAAGATGGACTCACGGTTGGTAATGAGCCACGTTCCGCTGCGCTGAGATCTGCTCCTGTAGCAAGGGCAAATCCAGTCGTTTATCTTCACACACACACACACACACACACACACACACACACTCACACACACATTCGTCTTCACAGTAATTGTGGCACTTCATCAAAGTGCTGAGTGTTATATTTATCAGTCAGATTAATGTGAGATCGCCCGCTTGTGTGTGTGTGTGTGTGTGTGTGTGTGTGTGTGTGTGTGAGTTATCGCAGGCGTGTTGTCAGTGTGGCTGTTGTTGTGAAATATTCTTCTCATCTCTCTTATGTTCTTCTCTTCATGTGTTTGTCTGATCTTCACTCTCGTTCGTTCTTTCTCATCTCATCTCAGCTCGTCTCTTCTGGTTTTGTCTCACTTTCTCTTCACGTTCCTCTTTCTTCACTCCTCATCTTGTCTCTGTCTTCTAGTTCCATCTTGCCTCTTCTTGTCTCATCTCATAACAATTGTCCACATCTCATTCTGTTGCTTGTGTCATCTCTTTAAATCTTGTTTCTTTATTTCTTATCTCAAATGCAGAGTCAAAAATTGCTTTATTGGCATGACTGTAAACAATGCAATATTGCCAAAGTTTGGGAATATATGTGGAGAAACAATAACAATGAAAAGATCAGAATAATAGAAGAAAACATTATAACAGTTCAAACTGAAACAGTGTAACAAATTGGAACATGCGTGAACATTTGAATTTCTTTTCTCTGTTTCTTCTTTTCATCTTGTCTATTCTTTTTTTATTTCATCTCACTTCTTCCCTCATCACTTCTCTATTTATTTCATCTAGTTTCTTCTCTTTTCATTTCATCCGTTCTCTCCTTATTTCATGTCTTCATTGCTTTTATCTGTTTTTTCTTGTCTCTTCTCTTCATCTCATTTCTTCTTTGATTCTTGTTTATTCATTTCATGTCTTGTCTCATCATTTCTCCTCTCTTTTTATTTCATCTCATTACTTCTCGTTTTTTCTTCTCCTCTTTTCTTTTCTCCACTTGTTTATTCTTTTTTTTTTGTCTCGTCTCTTCTTATTTCATCTCATCTCTTATTTTCTTGTCTCTACTTCATTTCATCTTGTCTTTTCTCATCTCTTCTTTTTCTTCTCGTTTTATGTAATTTCTTCTGTCATTATTTAATTTAATCTTGTTTCTTAACTTGCTTCTCATTTCTTCTCTTTTCATCTCATTTCTTTTCCTCTCATCACTTCTTATTTCATCTAATCTCTCCTCTTGTCTCTTTTACAGGCATCATGTAATTTCTTGTCTCCTCTATTCTTTTCTCTGGATTTGTTTCTTCTCTTTTCATATTTTTTTTCTCTTCTCTTCTGTTTTCTCATTTCTTTTCATCTCATTTGATCTCATTTCTTATTTCTCTTCTCATTTCTTTTCTTGTTTCATCTCAATTTTTTTCCGGTGAGAAAGATGAGAGAGAGATGGCACACAAACATGCACGGGACGGAATCCCGCCAGAAAATGATGTTCTGAAGTTGTTTTACTCATTTTCTTCTTCCTGAAAGAAACCTGCCGCCATCTAAAAATATCCCTCACACCCTCCTGCTGCATTTAACCTGACAGCAGCCTCCACACGCGCACCGCATGCGCCGCTGCAGCCACGTGTCAACCGCTGCGAGTGTGTGTGTGTGTGTGTGTGTGTGACGAGTCGGCCTCTCCACGCTCCACAGGACATGACAGGCAATTTGAAAGGGCGAGCAGCTCACACACTTATACACACACACACACTTATACACACACACACTTACCATGGTAAAGAGAAAGAGAGCATCCTGTGAGCAGGTAAATGCAGATATCATGATGCTTGTCTGCAGCTGTTTTTTAAATGAGTCCAACACAGTGTAAACAGCTGAAGAATTTCCTGTCTTATTGTTGCCTTCGGTTACACTTTATTTTAAGGTGTCCTTGTTACAGTGTAATTATACATTTAAGTACTGAGGAATATTAATTAGCTACATGTACTTACTGTATGGTTAGGGTTAGGATTAGGGTTTGTCTTAGGGTTACTTGCACGTAATTATGCATAATTTGTTGTTATTATAATAGTAAGTACATGTAAAGTGTAACAAGAACACCTTAAAGTGTTACCTTGTCTTCTCATCTTGTTGCATATTTTCTCTTCTTGCTTGTCTCTTCTCATATCTTCTCTTTTTGTACTTTCTTGTATCTTGTACCATGCCCTTTGTGTTTACTCGTATAATATTTTCTCATATCGCCTTTTCTTATATCTTCTAATTTTTTCTCAAATCTTGTATTTTCTTGTATCTTCTTGTCTCATATATTTTTATCTCACATCTTCTCTTCTTGTACCTTTTCTTCCCATATCTTCTCATCTCTTCCTGTATCTTGTATCATTTTTTCATATCTGCTCATTTCATATTGTATCTTCCCATCTCATAACTTTTATCTTTTCTTGTATCTTCCCTTCTTTTCATATCTTCTCAAATCTTTTATCTTTGCTTCTTTTTTCTCATATATTCTCTTCTCCTCTTGTATCTTTTCTTCTTGTATCTTCTTGTCTCTTCCAAAATCTTGTATCTTCTCTCTCATGTCATTGTCGCATCTGGTCTTGTCTAGTCTTGCCTCGTCTCGTCTGCACTGTAGAAGTGTTGAAATAAAACACAGCATGTATGATGACAGGAGGAGCGAGGAGCCCCGGTGCAGAAGCGCTGGTGGAGTAATAGAGAGACAGATGAGCATTAGTGGAGTAATAGAGAGACAGATGAGTGTAAGGAGGTGAGACAGGAGAACTGGTGGAGTAATAGAGAGACAGATGAGCATTAGTGGAGTAATAGAGAGACAGATGAGCATTAGTGGAGTAATAGAGAGACAGATGAGTGTAAGGAGGTGAGACAGGAGAACTGGTGGAGTAATAGAGAGACAGATGAGCATTAGTGGAGTAATAGAGAGACAGATGAGCATTAGTGGAGTAATAGAGAGACAGATGAGTGTAAGGAGGTGAGACAGGAGAACTGGTGGAGTAATAGAGAGACAGATGAGCATTAGTGGAGTAGTAGAGAGACAGAAGTACCAGTGGAGTAATAGAGAGACAGATGAGTGTAAGGAGGTCAGACAGGAGAACTGGTGGAGTAATAGAGAGACAGATGAGCATTAGTGGAGTAATAGAGAGACAGATGAGCATTAGTGGAGTAATAGAGAGACAGATGAGTGTAAGGAGGTGAGACAGGAGAACTGGTGGAGTAATAGAGAGACAGATGAGCATTAGTGGAGTAATAGAGAGACAGATGAGCATTAGTGGAGTAATAGAGAGACAGATGAGTGTAAGGAGGTGAGACAGGAGAACTGGTGGAGTAATAGAGAGACAGATGAGCATTAGTGGAGTAATAGAGAGACAGATGAGCATTAGTGGAGTAATAGAGAGACAGATGAGTGTAAGGAGGTGAGACAGGAGAACTGGTGGAGTAATAGAGAGACAGATGAGCATTAGTGGAGTAATAGAGAGACAGATGAGCATTAGTGGAGTAATAGAGAGACAGGAGTACCAGTGGAGTAATAGAGAGACAGATGAGCATTAGTGGAGTAATAGAGAGACAGAAGTACCAGTGGAGTAATAGAGAGACAGATGAGTGTGAGGAGGTGAGACAGGAGAACTGGTGGAGTAATAGAGAGACAGATGAGCATTAGTGGAGTAATAGAGAGACAGAAGTACCAGTGGAGTAATAGAGAGACAGATGAGTGTAAGGAGGTCAGACAGGAGTACCGGTGGAGTAATAGAGAGACAGATAGACAGATGAGTGTGAGGAGGTGAGACAGGAGAACTGGTGGAGTAATAGAGAGATAGATAAGCATTAGTGAATAATAGAAAGACAGATGAGCATTTGGAGGTGAGATGGGTGTACTGGCAGTGAGTAAAATAAAGAGAGACGAACCTTTGGAGGTCAGATTGGAGTACCAGTGGAGTAATAGAGAGACAGATGAGCATTAGTGGAGTAATAGAAAAACGGGTGGAGTAATGGAGAGACAGATGAGTGTTTGGAGGTGAGACAGGAGCTCGAGCCTATTTGTCAGCATTGATCAAGCCATTAGGAGTGTGTGCAGGGAGCCATATTGGTTTTCGAGGCCAAAGGGTGCGAGAGAGACAGAGATGAAGCACTTGAACTTACTGAACTCTACTGGGACTCTAATGAATCTGACACACACTGTGTTTCTCTATGAGAGAAGTGGCTCGAGCAAACGACTCCTTCGGCGCTCATGAGTTCAGACGCTTCATCATCCAGTGTGAACACATACCATGATCCAGTGTCTGCAGACACGTGTGTGTGTGTGTGTGTGTGTGTGTGTGTACCTTTTCTTCTTGAATCTTTCTTATCATCTTTTCTTGTATCTCTTGGATCTCTTAACTAAATAAATGTGCTTGTGTGTGTAATTTTCATCTGTAAATTTTGTCACATGTATCAGTTTGTGTGTTTATTTTTATGTGAGAGTGAAATTCCGTAATTGTTTTTATTTTTATGGGATCATAATATTTAGGGTATTTTTTAGTGGGTTCACTTTTTAGTGATTGTGCTTTTTCATAGCTCAGTTGGTGACATTAAAACTGGTGGTCCCACTTTATATTGTGTACCTAATACCTGTGTACTTGCATAGTAACTATATGTGTATGTAGTATGTAACCCCAGTGTAAGTACACATTGGTACAAAGTTATCTACAGCGCTAATGTTTGTGTAACTACACATATGTAACAACCCACTGAATGGTATGTGTAAGTACAAATGTGTAACAGGACTAACAGCACTTTTTGGTAAAGAAAGTGTTACACTTTATACTAAGTAGACAATTCCTATGGATTTACCATGTAATTACTCTGATGTTACACAGCAGCGGCCAGTAAGTTAGGCTTTACATATAAATTGTGGTTGGTGTCCAGAATGTTACACTTTATATTAAGTGGACAGTTCCTGATGAGTTACCATGTACACTGGTATTACTGTGGTGCACCAACTCCAGATCCAACGCCTCCCACTTTACATATCCCTAAACCTACCCGTCTCCACCCCCTGGATCAAACTGTTCCAATTACTCTTATACATACCGTTGTTACAAAATGTAGTTATATAATTCCTGTTACACGAGTACTTAGTGAAGTGAAAAAAGTGTTGTTACCAATGTCCTGTTACACATTTGTACTTGCATACCATTCTGAGTGTTGTTACATGTGTGTATTTACAGAAATATTACAGCTGTAGATACTATGTACTAATGTGTACTTACACTGGGGTTACATACTATGTACACATCTAGTTACTATGTAAGTACACAGGTATTAGGGCCACTTAATATAAAGTGGGACCTTTTTTTATTTTAGTTTCAGAAATGTTGTTGTTTTTGTCTTCTTTTTTTTTTTCTTTTTTTCTATGCAGTTTTTACTATTTTTTTTCTTTCAGTTTTAGTTCTTTTAGTATGAAAATGAGAACTGTTGCTTTGGCAACTAGCTGAAATAAGTTGTTATTTTTTTATTTTAATTTTTTTTTTACTTCAGTTAAAGTTCTTTTCATTTCAAGTAAGAATTTTTTTTTTTTTAATGGTTTTAGTTTTAGTAACTACAGTAACCCTGGTTCATATTGAGATCTCTGACTGTATCTTGGCAAGCCTGAGACATTGCTGAGATCTTTTCTGATGAGATTTCTTGTTTGCCCAAGAAGCATCTTGGAGGCCAGAGACTTAAAATCATTTGCGACATTGAAGTGATTTCTCTGTTGTTTATATGTGGTATGTGTGTTTGTTCGTGTGGGCCATGTACAGGTGTGTGTGTGTGTGAGGTGTATCTGGCTGCTGGCTCTCAATGATGGCACAAAACTTTTTGTCAAACTGAGTAAAAGAGGACATTAAAGTGGGACGGAGGTGGGGGTTGTTCGGGGGTTCTGGTGAATAATTGGAGTTTTTCCTTTAACCTCATTGGACACACCATGGAAGTAATGGTGGAAATGGTGCAGCCATGTGCCGATTCGCTGGATTGCAGCCCCCAGACCAAAAGGCTGACAACCCCATCTGCCCGGTTGCTTAGCAACTCCCGGTGTACCCTGTGCTTAATGACTCCTGTTGCTGCGGCGATGCCAAGGGTTTTAACGGGCCGTAGCGCTGGAGCTTTACAGCCAATCACACGAGTCCTGAGACGCAGCGAATCAGAAGAAAGAGAGAACGTCTCACGGGTCTCAGTCTGACCCGACTCTGACACACACACCTCGCTTTATTCAGCCACAAACCCAGAGCAGAAGCAGCTGAGCAGTACTGGCACACGCAGCCAAAACTCCACACGTCCAGAAAACAAGATACGCTTAGAATATTGCATGAAATATTAAGGCTTGTTCAAAGAATAAATGTTGAGTTCATTTAAAGTTTTGGCTTTGCCATCGATAAGCCTGCCAAAATTGAGCAAGGTCATGGGCAAGATTTCAGACTTTGGTGTCTGAGCAAAGTTTGAGACATTGTTGAGATGTCTTGAGATGTGTCTTTTCTCATATGAGAAACTAAAATAAATAAACGAAAATAAAATGATAATTTCTTAATCACATATTTAGCATTTTGTATCATTTTTTAACACATTTATCAAATTCAACATTTTATTACATTTTATTAATTTACAATTTGATAATTTTTTCATTTTATTAACTATCAGTTTGTTAAAATTAAATTTCTTTTTATTTATCATTCTTTTTGTTTTATTATTTTTTAATTTTTTTTTATTAGCATTTTAATGTAAATTTTTGTTAATATCTATTTTCTTCTATTTATCCTTATATATGGCTGTATGTTAGTAATAGAAAAATTTTTTTGCATTGTGTCTCTATACGCAAATTTTATATATACACAAAATATGTATTTTTTTATATATACACGTGCACACACACACACACACACACACAATTATGTGCATGGTTTAGATTAGATAAGTTCTGATGATCATTTTATTATCTTTGATAATTCACAGGCGAATCAACATCATGGATCGCTATTATTACGTTTTAAAATAATGTATAATACAATTATATCATTATTTATCAAATTTACAAATTTATTCTATTTTATCATTTTACAAATGTCAAATGTATCATTTTATGAACACTATCAATTTGCTAAATTTGAATTTATTTAGATTTATCATTATTTTTATATTTGATTGTAGTGACTAGTTTGACTGGAGATCAGCAGAAGTCTCTGTAGATTATTGCTTTAATTGATTAAACACACCACAATCACACAGGACGATGTGTGTGCATGTGCACGTGATTTCGTGGCGTGTTTATTTATCTGACACTCTTGTGACTCTGAAGACATCAACACACACACACACACAGAGACACAGACAGTGTTCTAACATCTCTCTCTCTCTCTTTCTTATTCAGATGAACCGGCCCATCCAGGTGAAACCGGCCGACAGTGAAGGACGAGGAGGTAATTAACCTTCTTTCTCTCTGTCTCTCTCACACACACACACACACACACACACACAGAGACCGAGTGACTGGTGTGTCGGAGTGGCCGTTAATTTAGGTCACTTGCCTCCATTGACTCTCCATCTGTTCGGGCCGCCGCGGTTCGCTGTGACTCGGCTCGGATCAAAGGAGCCGCAGGTTCCCGGCGTTAACCATAATAACGTGAGCCGGTAACGGCTGAAGCGGCAGGTGATGTGCTGGAGCTTCAGCATCTGTGTTGACCTGCACCTGCTCTTCATTCTCTGTGTTTGCTTGTGGTTTTACAGACGGTTTTGTCGGTCAGCAGATGCTGATCTGATCCGATCCGTGAGGAGTTGATTTTCAATGAACACTCAGCTAAAAAAAAGGTGCACTTCCATAATGTACTTAAGATCATCTAAGTGTACTCAACTGTGCTATTTTGGGACACATGAATATAAACTAAAATGTGCTTGTAATATACTATCTCTATTTAAAAAATGCATTTAGTTACCACTTGTAGTATACTTGAACCCATCTTTCAAACACTAATACATTCAAATGTACTACAAGTGGTGACTGTTTAAAGCACATTTTAGTTCATATTCATGGTGTCCCAAAATAGCACAGTTGAGTACACTTAGATGATCTTAAGTACATTATGGAAGTGCACCTTTTTTTGTAACCTGGGCATGACTCGAGTAATTCATAATTGGTATCTGAGCATACTTTGAGACATTGTTGAGATCTCTTGAGATGTGTGAGGTCTTTTCTCATCTGAGAAGCAGATGGACAATAGACTAATTAAAATATCACTTCATAATTTCATTTTATTATTAAATTTTAATAATTTTATGAATATTATCAATTTTCAAAATGTTTGTTTTATTTATATTTTTTAATAGAAAACACAATAGACAATGTACAAATTAAAATATCACTTCATATCACATTTTTATATATATATTTTTTCATTTAGCATTATTTATCAATTATTTTATAAATCATAAGTTTATTTCTCAGCGTTCTTCTGCGAGTTTATAATTCAGCTTTTATCACAGCAATAAAATAAATTTGACAATAT
The DNA here is from genome assembly GCF_936440315.1 of Barbus barbus. Taxonomy (NCBI): domain Eukaryota; kingdom Metazoa; phylum Chordata; class Actinopteri; order Cypriniformes; family Cyprinidae; genus Barbus; species Barbus barbus. Next base: position 29,968,811 of record NC_136751.1, read on the forward strand.
TTTCACACAGAAAACACTTTTTAAAGATAAATTATATTTCACGTTTTTACTCTATTTTTGATCAAATAAATGCAGTCTTGGTGAGCAGAAGAGACTTCTTTCAAAAATTAAAAAAGCCGGCACCAAACTTTTGAACTGATTCAGAATGTAAGAAATAAAATACATAATAAAAGTGAAAAAAAAAAAAAAAAACGTGATGTTTATTATATTTACTATATTTTAAAAATATTTACATGTATATATTTATATTTATATAATTTATATTTAATATAGAAATATAATATTTTTCTTAAATATATACATGCATGTGTGTGTATTTATATATACATAATAAATATACACAGTACACACATATATTATGAAAAAAACCTTTTATTTTGGATGTGATTAATTGCTATTAATCGTTTGACAGCACTAATTTTAGTACATTAATACAGTGACTTGTTTGTTTATTTATAAAGCACAGTTTAATACAACTCACATTGCCCAAAGTGCTTCACAATCACAAGCTAAAAAATACAAAAAGATAGCAGAAATAAACATATCCACATCACATAAACATTAACCCATTTAAAGAAGCTCTCCATTTGAATTTAAAAGATGTTGTTTTAGCGCAGCTTTGAACATGGGTAAGGCTTTGGCGGATCGAATAGATTGAGGGAGGTCGTTCCACAGTTTAGGGCCTGCTGGAGAAAAGGCTCTGTCACCTCTATGGTTATATTTTATCCTGGTAGTGCAAAGCAGATGTTGATTTTCTGATCTCAAGGATCTAGAGGGGGTGTAGATTGTCCCCAAACCGGACAAATACACAGGAGCTAGATTGTCCAAGGCCTTAAAAACAAGTACGAGGATCTTATAAATAATTCTAAGTCGTACTGGCAGCCGTTTTAATGAACTTTATAATGCAGTCACAGATTCAGATTTCTTTGCCGGCAGCATTTTGGATTTTCTGTAAATGCATAAGTGTTTCAGCATCAACTCCATAATAAAGGGAATTACAATAAAAGACAACGGACACTATTGCTTTCTGAAAATCTGAACTAGATAGAAATGGTTTAGTCTTAGCTAAAAAAACTTTTGTGAACTTTTCTGGATGCGTTATCATCAGGTTGAGCTGTGTTTCATCTTGGCTTTTTTTAGTTAAGTCTGTGAAATGATCAGTCATGTGGATCAGACTTAACAGAGACAGTCAGACACGTGTGTGTGTGTGTGTGTGTGTGTGTGTGTGTGTGTGTGTGTGTGTGTGTGTGTGTGTGTGTGTGCTTCGTTGCTCTTAATTTGTGCTCTGAGTGAATCTGTCCTGACGTGTTGTGGGCAGCGAGTAACACTGAGGTTTCACACGACTCACACTCCATTAGTCTCATTCGAGTAAACAGCAGCGGCACAAAACCTCAGTGTGTTTGGTGTGTGTGATGGTCTCCCATCTGATTCACACAGACTCTGATCTACAGCCACCGTTATCTACAGATTGACATCATGTCAAATCAGTCTGGAGCCTTTAAAGGCTTTTAAAAGTGATTCCCAAAAGAGAAATTCTGTCATTTACTTGCTTGTTTTACTTAATTTTGTAGAATGTGATTAATTCACCAGACCTAATTATACTTAAACACATTTGAAAATGACCCAAATGTGTTGCAGAAACTAGTGATGCATTATTTAGCTTTAATGTTTTATTAGTAACAAATAAACTGACAAATTGTCTCTTGGTTTATAAAACAATGTGACAGCTGTTTGAATGACAAAATAAGTAAATCATCAATCAATCAATCAATCAATCAATAATACATTTGATGATAATAGTAATAATTGCAAACTGTATAATTGTAATTATTAATGTGTTTCCAATCTGTATATGGAGTTTGCTCATTGTAAACATAACTATAAATATACATTTCTTTTTTTTATTATTCAGTTATTAAAACTATCATTATTTGTCAAACATACAACAGTTTTATATGGAAGACATAAAATATTTCTTCATATAAGCAATATAGTATGGAATAGAAAACAGAACAGAATGGTCATTAAAATTATTTCTCATATTAAATTAAATTAATGTATGGTGTGTGATTTAAGGTATGTGTCAGATGTATAACAAAAATGAGAAAACTTGTTTATAAAGAGGAGCCATTTAATGGGTTTTACTGTAAATTTCAAAGGGATAGTTCATCCAAAAGAGAAATTCTACCATCATTTGCTTGTTTTAATCATTTTTCTTCCTTAAAATGTGATGCATCAACAACTTTTGTTGTAGAAACATTTAAAGGCAGTTTTCGTGAACTTTTTAAGAACAGAATAGGATTGTTTCTACTCCTATTCGTTGTTGAAGCATAAAGATTTAAACAGTGCAATTTTAAAAATAGTTTTCGTGACAGATTTGGGTTATTGTTATTATTGGATTACAGGTGCACTACAAATAATGTTTAGTGAAGTTCATGCATCAACTGAAAATGGCATAAACTAAAAGATTGAATAAATGATGCCAATATTGATTAAAAACGAGAAATGGACATTGTTAATCCAGCTCTGTTATAGTTTTAGTTTATCCATGTTGTGTGAAATAGACACTGACACAATTAAAACACGCCATCTGTGAAACGCCTATTAAACCTCACTGTTTTGGGCCAATGATATCAGCCATTCAATTTTTTTTTACATTTTTGGTTGCTGAAATTTGTTTACAAACAGATCTGATCAGAAACTGATGACAGATATATTTTATTAACAGTGTAATTATGACCTGTTTCACAATCCACTTTCATTAAAAGTGGGAAAAGTGCAACTCCTTTTATGTCCAAACAATGGAAAAAACAACATAAAAGATGACAGAAATTTCATTTCAGGGTGAATTTATCATTTATTGGAGGAGAGGGAAATGGTTTAATGTGTTTGGGTTTCTCTGCTTTATTTCAGGCCGTTTTATTTCCCTAATTTATACAGGATTCAGACTTTAATTGACCAAATATTTGAATTAATGAGGCTCTGGTGGTTTTAATGAGCCGAAATCAAAGACAAATATTTAAAACCAAAAATGATGAGCGATGTGCAAACAAGGTTTTCAAACAAAAATGTGCAAATATTAAAGCTGGTGTGATTATTCCTCGTGCTGTATGTCAGCGTGGGGATCTGAGTTTCATCAAGAAGTTATGATTCCCATCCGACTCTCGCAAAAATCCGACTTTCCTTTAGTCACTACCTAAACAATGATGATGTTTCGGTCTTTACTGTTTTGGTATTGACATTTTTTAGATACTTTTGAGCACATGTTAGCTAGAACAGTTGTATGCAAATAAAAACAAGTATGCATAAAAAAGTGTGCTTAATTGCAGAAAAAATGGGGTTTGGTAGTCACGTTCCTTAAAGTTACACACAGATTTTTAGATTTTTTATCTTAAAATGATGAGACCTATCTACTCACACCTTGTAGCTATGAGAGAGAGGGACGCAGGAATATTTCTGGATCATAATGTAGAGGTGTAGTTAAGTCTCGGGTAATGGACTAAAACATACATTCGGTAGTGACATAAAAAATGCAGGACATATTTTTTTTTACACATTTTCATGATTTACAAAGAAATTATAATTTTTTTTTATTTTTTATTTTTTTTTACTTTTTAAAAAATCAAAAAGATATTTTTAAGAAAAAACTAAAATAAAATAAAAATATATGTTTATATGTTTATTATACAATGATTAAATTATTCAAATTATTATTTGCAAAACATGCAACAGTTTTATATGGAGGAGATCAAATATTTCTTCATACAAACAATATAGAAGAGAAGAGAATAGAATGTCATTCAAATTACTTTCTTACAGCTGTCATATTAATTTAAAAAAAAAATCTAAATAAATAGATGTGCCAGATTTTTAACAAAAAGAGCCTTCTGTATTTTGATCCATTGACTTCCATTGTGAGTGCTTTACAGTGAATGTTTTCTGTTCACTTGTACAAACCGAGAGCAATTTTTCTGAGATATTCAGCATGTCACGATGCTGTCGTAGAGTTACGTCAGTTGTGTTTAACCTTTTACATCCATAAATGTTTTCTCCTATTTTTTTTCTCTTCTCTTCTCCCATCTTCACTCTTTTGAAAGCCTCCTGATCGTTTGCTGCCATGTTTATCCCGAGCGACTAGTTCACTTCAGTCTTTAATATTCTGTCATGTTCTGACGTCTGTCCTTTTCTGGCGGTTCTGTCAGAATCAGAGACTGACAGACGCTAACGCTCTCTCACCTCAGCAGGTGCAAACGCCGAGGCTGCTGGGAAAAACAAACCTGGAGGCCGTTCTGGATTGGCTGTCGCTGGGCAAGTTGCCACTCAATATGCAAATGAGACTCAAGACAAGAGAAACTCACACTGAGTGTGATGATGGAGAAGTTTGGGTATATATTATAGACTCTAAATAATGCTGGAATAAAAAATAATGCAGGTGCATTTTGGTGACTCAGCTGCGTTTGGTTAAATGTTCGACCCAGCATGCTGGACCTTTTCATTTAACTCAATTATTATTTAAATATGACTTAACTGCTGGGTTCAAATGAACCCAAAATGGCTTGGAATTTAAAATCACACAGAATGACTACAGTAATACATGCAACAGTAATAATTATAACATACACCCAGAAATGGACAAAAATATGGAGAAAAGTAAAGATGTGTGGATGTGAGGACAAAAAGCAATGGTGAAATGTTATACAGTTATACAATTTATACAGTTAAACGTTTTTTATGGAACAAAAATAAGTAATTGCAATTTTTTTCTCACAATTTCGACTTCTGGAACTTTCATTTCTAAATTCTGAGAAAAAAAAAAACTATTGTGAGATATAAACTTGCAATTGCAGGAAGAAGAAAAAACTATTGCAAGAAAAAAAGTTTAACTTAAATCTCTAAGAAAAAAAAATCCAAATTGTGAAATGTAAACTGTTATATCATGAAATGTTCATATCAAAATCTGAGCTTTGTGTCTTTTAGTTCATCTTTAAGCTTATATTCATGCATTTAGCCAAAGTGAATTGCATTGCATTCAAGTTAAGTGTTTGCTAGAAATCACACACAGAAGGTGTCCCAATTTGTACACTTATGCACTATTCTGGCCATTTTGTGGCATAAATACAAATAGTGCGAGTAGTGTGTTCACACTGAAAATTTAATCAAGAAAAAAGCACGGTGTGGAATGTTGAACACTTCATGCACTCGCTTCATGTTGATTGACAATGACCTTATAAAGTTCATACACTAAACTATTGCATGCATGCGTAGTGTATAGTGAGTCAGCAATAACCTTGACGTATACCATTATGGTTTGTTGTGTGTCTTTGTTTGCACTGACACGTGGATTTTCTTTCACAGCCATTAATTAGTTGCAGTGGAGATCTTTGAAAATGATAAATTTTCCAGATGTTTTCCTGGATTTTCTTCATGGTTCAAGCGTCCAAGTGTGCTTTTACAGTGATGTGACGTAACTAAAGGACATTGGCTATTTTGAAAAATGTGAGCCTTTTCTCTCGGTCCTGTTTGGTGAACAGATGCATCTTCATAAGACTTTTGGGCATCTGGGTTTTTGGCCATAATGTGGTTTAGATGAATGCCAAGGGCAGAACGTGTCAGTGCCAGAACCCGCCATTGGCCCAACGTTGCCATAGAGCTCTGTGATGTGCTGCCCTCTCTCTCTCTCTCACACACACACACACACACACACACACACACACACACACACACACACACTCACACACACACACACACACACACACACACACACACACACACACACACACACACACAGACACACACAGACACACACACACACACACACACACTCGCATAGCACAGCCCCTCGGCACAAAGCTTTTATCATCTGCAGCAGCTGTCTGCGAGTTTTCTTCTGTTATTATTTCCGAGCTTCAGTTGGCGCCAAATTTATGGAAGCTTGTTTCTGACACAAGATTAACTAAATAATAAATAAATGTAATTGTGACTTCTCACAATTCTGACTTTTTTCTTGTAATTTTGAGTTTATATCTTGCAATTCTAACTTTTTTTCCCCTCAGAATTGTAAGAAAAATATATAAACTCAGAATTGTAGGATACAGCCTCAAAATTGCGAGACAAAGTTGGAATTGCAAGATATAAATAGGGTTGGGAATCGAAAATCAGGAATCGGATACTTGTCGTCAAATTAAAATTTCAATCCGCCTATCGATTCCTATGCGCTTTTATTTCTTCATCTGTGAGGACCGGACCTAGCGATCTGCTCGTTAATCTAAGCGCTCCAAAGTTTCACTGCATTTGCGATCAGAAGCCCAAAAGGCTAGGGTATAATATCTGTGATAGCTAAGGTGATAGCTAACATGACATTAATTTAATAGATCGTTAAAGATCGCGAACATGATTCAAACAGCAACGTGATTCTATTCCTAAATTACAATGATTCATCTGTTTTCATTCCTCAACCTTGTCATGTATATGAATGACACAGCTTCACAGTCTTTTCAACCACACACAGTATCATTATTTCTGTTACAAACATTAAAAAATAACATGGAAACCACCAAACTCTCTTTTTTTGGTGGAATGACATATTTGCAAACAAAGGAGGGAGAAAGAACCCAGTTTAAAAATCTGAATATGTACATTCTGTCATGATTTACTCACAAACTCAGAAGAGAGCAGCGTGAATGTCCTTCAGCACATCAGACATCAGCACACGTTCTTCATCCATTAATCTGGCCTGTTGATGCTGTTTGTGCATCCATTCATTTGGCTGCAGAAAAGACTCTCAGACGGCCGGCTGTCAGATGTCAGTGGTGTTTTGATGACTCTTTAGATTCCTTTATTTCTTTTTTCTGCGCTCACATTAAGAGGCCGGGTCGCTCGTCATCTGTTGGACATGGTCACTGACAGCGTCTTATTTTCCAGACCATTTGCTCTGCAGAAAGACATGACACATGCAGAGACACAGACGCTGAGGAGACACGAGTGATTGAAGTGAATATTTGACTCGGTCTAGATGACTGCTGTTTGACGAGACCAGACAATCTTTCAGATTTCAGTCCATGTTTGGGTCACTTTTTCACGTTTGCTGACCAAACCTGATGATGTCAGGTGGATGATTTGTTTGTTTTTAATTAATAATTTATTTTAACCAGTTTGATGCATTCAGACCAATTTGCACATCAGTTATGAACATAATTTGCATTCATTATCTACATACCACCATGATCAACCAATCACGGTGACTTCATGTGACTCTTTGATAGGGTTGCAAAGGTAGGGCCTTATGAAATCAGTTTTATTTGTCCCCAAATTCCATTTAATTTTTTTCCAAAGTCCATTTTAATTTATTAAAAGTTTAACAAAAATGACATGTTTAGGGCCCTATGAAATGTTTTATTTTTTCCCACCTTATATTTTGTTACCAAATTCAGTTTTTTAGCATGTCTAATTATTTCATTTATTCTTACAATAGTCTTATGAAATATTTTTGTGTATTTACATTTTTCTGGTTATCAAATGAAGGCATGAAACATTAATTTAGAAGAAATATTGTATGGTTATTCCTTTAAAAAAATAAGGTTTTAATAATTTTTGTAGTAGTTTTACGTTCATTTGTAATGTATTTCTGCCACAATGTCTTCAAGTTAAGTTTTTTTTCCTGTTTCCATACTGTTGTGGTAATTTTACACCAGAATAAACTTTTAAATATTTAAAGAAAACAGCCACTTAACAGTCTTAAATGTTAATATGAGACTGATTATGAAAACAAGATAATGCAATGATTACAGTGAAGACAAAATAATCGAGATAAATGATTATTGTGCCACATTTTGTTTAGCAGCGATGCTCTCGTTTTGTCTTATATGTTCCTATTTGGTTTCAGTTTTAAATAAGAAATCAATCACTTTTCCTTTTATCCCTCCCTAAATGTTAGTTTTCAGTTGTGCTTATATTAATATTAGTGATGCACCAATACAAAGTTTTTCAGAATGACATCTGTCAATGCCAATATTGATAGATTGTGGTAATAAAATACATTTAAAAAATATATATGTATTAAAATATGTATAAATAATTAACAGTTAATAAGCTCCTTTCTATTTTTATATAGCTGATGAACTTTGAACACTGGATTGAAGTTTTTATTGAATTATTATTATTATTATTTTGTATTGTTTTTCTGTTGAATTATATTTAAAGTGAAAGGAAATTACAAAAATAATTGTGCATATAGTGCAAAAAAAATATTTTTGCAATAATCAAAAATAAGTAAAACTTTTGGGCATTAAGTGCTTTAAAAAATTCCAGCTGACCTGTTTCCTTTTTTTTCTGGCTCATATACACGTGCATTATTTTTGTTTGTTATTATCAGTCATAGTATTTTCTGTGATACAGAACAGATGCTGCACATAGTATATGCAGTATGTTATTTAAGCAGAAGTGAGTCCCTATGAAGCTCGTGTGTGTGTGTGTGTGTGTGTGTGTGAGATGAATGACGTCATATCTCTCAGCGCCTGAGATCAGCATCCGTGGCTCTGAAAGCCTCTTAGAGCTGGTTATTACGCTGCATTTTGCAGTCGAGCGTCTCTAAAGTTCAGTTCAGGTCAGGCGTGAACGCTAATTAATAGTGATCCATCTCCTGTACGTCACAGATGCTGAGATGGTGAATCTATAACTCGTAGGTCCGGGAATGAAAAGATAACGGACTGTAAATTCAATTTCTCTCCCATCCATCCCTGAGGAACGCTCCAAGAACTTCCAGCATCCTCTGTGGCTAATTTCATTTTTCTCAGCGTAGACTAACATGTCGGAAACGGTCGTTATTGCGCTTATGGCTAGTTAATTAGGCTTGTAAAGATGACATGGAGTGTGAGTGGCCCCTGATGTGTGCGGAGCCCCGGTCCCCGATCGAGAGCACAGAGAGACAGACACATAATGAGAGACAGACAGGCTTTACAGTGAACAGATTATATTCATTCTTGATGTAGCACAGCACTGCAAAAATGATTTTCTTCCATGGTATGTTTGTCTTGTTTTCTAGTATAAAATTCATGAGTCAGGATGCATTTACTTGACAGGTAAAATGACTTTTATATATATATTATGTCTTGTTTTCTGAAAAAAATTATCCAAATTTTGTTAGTTTTTGCTTAAAACAAGTAAAAATATCTGCCAATGGGGTAAGAAAATTCATTTTAATTCAAAGACTAAACAAGATTATTTTTCTTACCAAATGCCTAAATCAAGGCTGCATTTTAATTATATCTCAGGTGTTTCTCAGCCGAATCGGTTATATCTCAGCCGTGTCTCAGTTGTGTTGTGTGGAGTGAGTGTGATGGTCTCTGATCTCTTCCTCTCAGGATGAGTGCCGTGTCCCGCCGCTCTCTGAGGGCTTGTATGCATAATGTAAAGCTCTGGTACAGTACAGAAGACAGATGATGAGTCTGGGGTCACACCAGCGCAAAGCTCCATTAAAGCAGCTTATGTAAGACTGGATGTGGAGGGAATACAAGCTGTCAGGCAGAAGAGATGAAGTGCTGAGGGAGAACTGATGAATGAGAGGAGGCCGGTGTGTGTTGAGACGAGCGAAAGAAGCTCACATCACAGGAAAATCAGTCAATAATGTGCTTGTGTAGAGCATTTCAGACCTAAAACCAAGAATCCAACCGTGATTTCTCTTGTTCACATTGTGCTTTATACTTTTGAACTTTCTCTTCCTCTGAACTTTTTTGACATCTTCAGCAATTTTTTTTTTTTTTTTACTCCGTTCAGTCTCAAAAAGATCTGACAAAACCATAAAATGCAGTTAACAGGGCATGAAATATTGATTACTCACTCTCCAGCTCTTTCATTGGCATGAAAGGATTATGATATTAACACCGAGCTGAAGTGCCTTTGCTGTACGAACGTTCAATTAAGCAGCAGAAAGTACAGTGAAACAGACTCGTATCATATAGAAACGGCACATTCGGAGCGTTACACACCAGAGAGGCTCTGAAGGAGAGTTGGATGGATAGGAATGGTCTGTAAGTCAAACAGGAATTCTGAAATCACAAATTCATCAGCATTTCTGAAAGTGTGTATAAGTTTCTTCAATGCCAAACAAGATTTTATTACTCTGTATTTTTGTGTTTTGTCTTTTCCAGAACAAATGCCAAAATCAAGATGCATTTACTTGAGAAGCAAAACGACTTAAGATATTATTATTATTATTATTATTATTATAAAAGATGAGTTTGTTTAAAACAAACCTGCAAAATGCCCTTTGAATGTAATTTATTTTTCTGACCCCATGGTCCTTTTTTAAAGCATAAAATAATTTTTCCAAAAACTGGACACAAATCAGCATGCTTCTCAAGTAAAAATATGGTAAAAGAAAGGTATTAGCTTTTTCCTTCTCAACTTATTGAAGAAGAAAAAACATTTATTACTAGTATTTTTGTCTTTTGTTTTTCTGTTCTAGAAAAAATGCCTAAATCAGTCATTTTCTTGAGGAGAAATTAAAAAAAAATTTATCTGCCGTTTATCAGGATTTTACTGTAAACTTATATGAAAGGTACTCCTGGTTTCACAGACAAGGTTTAAGTTTAGTCCCAGAATAAAATCATGTCTGGGCTGTTTTAACTGAAAGAAACTTGCACTGACATATCTTACAATGCATCAGTCCCATTTTATTGCTGTCTCAAGATGAAAAACACCAGTAATGTTTTTTTTTTCTAAGGCACGTTTATCAAAACTGCTTAAATGTCCTAATTGAATTATGGCCTAATCCTGGCTTAATCTAAGCCCTGTCTGTGAAACCAAGTCTAAGGTTTCTCCAGTATAGTAGTAAAGGGAACTTACTGTTAACCAATTAAAGGGGTTGTAGCATTTTTAGTATTTTATAGTTAAAAACCAAATAAGACAAAAATACTGAGTAAGAACATAATTTTTCTCAGTGTTAGCTTTTTTTCTTCTCAACCCTTGTGTTTTCTCTCTGTGTCCCGGTGATCTTCAGATGCTCTGTGCTTATGAGACAAAGTCAAAGTCTGCTTTATTGTCAATTCTGCCACATGTACAGCACATACAGAGAATTGAAATTGCGTTTCTCTCAGACCCTTGGTGCATACAGATAACACTAAAGACTAACAGTAGAATGTAAAAATGCAAATAAATACAGATTAAAATATAATATGAAATGCAACTATATAAATATATGCAAATAAAGACATGCAAAAAACAGGATAGATAAGGGCATGTTCACACTTGTGTCTTTTTGACAAGCGCTTTTTTAATCAAATAAAAAGCTGGCAGCGTTTTGGTTACAATTAGCAACCGAGGGCGTCTTTTGTTGCTATAACAACAGCTGCAACATTAGCCTAGCGCTGTGCGCTGCAGAAATGTCGGAAAAGATTAAAAAGTTGGCACTTTGGTTTGGCTTTTGAAGTTAACGGGGTGTCAGTTAATGAAGTTAAAGTCAGTACACAACGACGTTAGTGGGTGCGCGACATTATACGGGGAAGGAAACAGTATGGTGCTTCCAACAATTTAGTCCAGGAGCTCCGGGTTGGATGATGCATGGTTTGTGGCATATTTTAGACTAGATAGAGATTTGTGCTCATATCATACAACTCCTTGTGCTCCGAAACTAGTATGATTTGTCTAGCGGCTATCTTCTCCATTTTCTCTTGTTGTTTTTGTTGTTATGGAAACGACTCACTACTTGCTTGTCATTGGTCAGCTGTCAAAAAGGCGCTTGACGTTGGTACTATTCTGCCATATTGCGCGTTGCAGTTTCTCCCATTCATACACATAGAAGTGAACAGTCTTTGTATTTCTATAGTCTTTGGTGAAAACCAGTGAAATATGCGGTAATATAATATAAAATCTGGGTGAATGTGAGGTAATGTGTCTCTCTGTCTCTCTCTCTCTGTCAGAAGACCGGAAGCTGTTTGTGGGCATGCTGGGGAAGCAGCAGAGTGAAGAAGATGTGCGGCGGCTGTTCGATTCGTTTGGCCTGATAGAGGAGTGCACCGTGCTGCGGGGGCCTGATGGGGCCAGTAAGGGTCAGCACCGACACAACTCTCTGACACACCGCCATCGACCCTCACTCAGCCTCTGTTCCTCAAACACTCGACTATTCAGGGGTGCATTTCCCCTACAACCACGTAACTCGCTGATTAACCACCATAGTACGATGCATTGTTATGCAAACGAGTCACGACTGTTTCCCGCACACTGTTGCATCTCCAGAAGAAAGTTAAATCTAGACTTAGTTTTTTGTATCGAAATAGATCTGTGTTTACCACGTCAGCCAAGAAATATCTTGTTGAAACCACTGTTTTGCCCTTGTTTGATTATGGTGATGTGGTATATAGAAATACACGTAAAGGTGTTCTGGAGCAATTAGATGTGTTGTATCATGCAGAAATTGGTTAATAATGCACCTTACAGAACCCATCATTGCGAATTATACTCCCTTTTGAATTCAACATCATTGCATAGAATTCACTGGTATATTTTTTTTTTATTTACAATATCTTCAAAAGTTGCTGAAACCTCATTTTAATACATAAACAACTAGATCATCTAATTATATTTCCTTGGCTATTCCCTGATTCACGTCACGTAACAAATATGTTCAGATAATGTGTTCTTCTGACACGGAAAACAGCCTCTCCCTTCTACCACGCGCTCTCTGTTCTCTGCAACAACAATTGCAGCCATTTCAAGTGCAAAATAGTTTAAGACATGTTTTTTTATGGGCATTAAATAATGGCGCAATTGCAAGTAATTTGACGAGCGCAAACATTAGTAAATCTCGTTGCATGATTCATTTTAAGTCGTGGCCTAATGGTTAGAGAGTCGGACTCGTAATCGAAAGGTTGCGAGTTCGAGCCCCCGGCTGGCAGGAATTGTAGGTGGGGGGAGGGAATGTCCAGCGCTCTCTCCACCCTCAATACCACGACTGAGGTGCCCTTGAGCAAGGCACCGAACCCCCAATTGCTCCCCGGGCGCTGCAGCATGGCTGCCCACTGCTCCGGGTGTGTGTTCACGGTGTGTGTGTGTGTGTGTGTGTGGATTTGTTCACTACTCACTGCTGTGTGTGTGCACTTGGATGGGTTAAACGCAGAGCACCAATTTCGAGTATGGGTCACCATACTTGACAATACGTCACGACTTTTTTTTTTACTTTACTTTATTTGAGTACTCTCCTCCCATTAATTTTGCATCTGAAAGGGAAACTCCTACAAATGCATATTCAATAAGGTCAGGAGCAAAAATAACTGTGTCCATGGCTTTTCAGCGTTAATTCGTCACTGCGTGTGTTTAGTAAAACTTGACAGTACTATTTTAACGGCAAAAGACGGTTTGCGCTGTTAGTAAATCTGGCCCTATATGTCTTACTAACATCAATAACTATGCTTCTAACCACAACTGTAGTTCCAGCCATGTAAGATTGCGAAGCTGATTACAAATGTTCATTTGAACTATGGTTTCGGGAAACACAGAATCGTTGAACTATGTTGGTAACGACGGACCTTGCACCACAGTTGGCTAACGATGCTTTAGGGAAACGCACCCCAGATCGGCTCACTATGAAAACCTGATTACATATGAATCAGGCCGTTTGCTTTGCATATATCACTCTTCTGACTGTGAATTTAGCATTATCTAGCTGGCTAATATGGATTCTGAGAATGATTTGTGATGTTTTAGAAACGTTGTTTAGAGTATATCTGATAATTATAATCAAACTAGTAATGTTTTGTTCAATGAGCTGTTGTTTTCCAGCAATAGTACTGTATATGGAATTACATCATTGTTTTTTATTTTTATTTTATATATATTAAATATATTTTTTAAGTAAGGAAAATAATGTATTTAGCTTTCTTTTTTTCGTATGAGGACAGTGAAAAACTACAAGGCCAGCAGAAGAAAATATTTGATTATAATTAAAATTATGTATAATTATTAATCAAATGTGTTTATAATTTAAAGATGT
>NC_136751.1:29987794-29990294 GCF_936440315.1 Barbus barbus
TGAGAGAGTGTGTGTGTGTTTAGTTGTTTTTGTTCTTCACATTAAACTGAACAAAAATGTGAAATGTTGCTTTGGCAGCTATAGCTGAAATAAAGTAAATTATGCTTTTTTATGTTTTATTTTATTTCAAAATAATAAAATCTATTTTAATATATTAATAAAAATATTTTATTTAAGTTTGTTTTAGGTAATAAAAATGTTTTTTTTATATATATAGTTTTAGTTACTGCTAATAATGTTTTGCATGATAACAGTTCAGTGAGCTCTTCAACAAAGGCGTAAGGGAGTATTTTGGAGGCCTGTAAACAATGATAAACAGAGTGCGTGGAGCACTTTTGAGCACAATACTTGGGTATTCAAAAGACAAATACTGACCAAATGACACTTGTTGCATTGATAAACATCTTTAAACAGAGCAGCTACACCTCCACCTCTCCTAACAGTCCTGCAGACTCTTATACAAGTAAAGTTAGGAGGGGCTGTTTCAGTGAGGACTGTTGCACTGCAGCTGTCTTCTAACCATGTTTCATTTAGAAACATAAAATTCAGGTTGTTTGTGGTTATTAAATCATTGATCAGAAATGATTTATTTTTTTAGTGAGCAAATGTTTAAAAATGCTATCTTGATGGAATACATTTAGTCTCTACAGCAATCTTAGATTGATGCATTATAGGCCGCAGATTAGATGGGTCAGCCGTACGGCTTGAGAAGGCTTTCTATCACGTGATAAAACAGAAATAGAGGAGGCTACAGGCGCACTGGGTTCCTGCTTGTTCTGTAAACATTTGTGAAAGTTGCTGCTATCATAGCGGGGACCCGACACACATCACTGAGAGCTGTTATCAGTTGTGTTTGGTTCACCTACACCAGATGGAGGAGGGTTTGGGCCCTGGGCTTGTGGCAGCGGTCGGAGAGCTCTCGCAGGAGGAGGAGGGCGAGCTGGGCCTGCAGTCTTTGATGGTTGTGGGGCCCGCCGTTTTTTAGTTGATATCTGGGGGCTTGCAGCGAAAGAGTGGGAGAGTTTGGTCCCAGCATACACCAGTTCCTCCATTTTGAGAAGTTCTGACTGCTCTTTTCTGAATATCATTCTTCCCCACATGGATGATGACTCGATTTGCTGTCTTGTGCTTCATCAGAATGTTCCTTGTTCACATAAGAGACGGTTGCTTGAGGAAAGCAGCATGTAGTTGTAGTCCTGCTACTGATGTGTCTGGTAATAGCGTCACCCACTATCAGAGTCCTGGGCTCGGCTGCGCTCTGAGCTGAAAGCCGCTGTCTGCTCGAACTTGAGCGCCTGTTAGTAGCGATGTTAGCTGCTGGCTGATTCGATCCGTGTTTAGTCACATTTGGGGATTCCACATTCATTAATGCTTCAAATCTGTTCTCAAGATGTATAGGGGGTGGTAGAATGCCAGTGTTTACAAGTCTTGTCATAGCCGTATCTGGAGTAGAGGATGCTACGGCAGCAATACGAGATACTCGTGACAATCTGATGTCTCGAATGCCTTTGTGTCTCGCTCCCTGTTTGTGCCACCGATTAGTCTGTCGATCAGTTTCGGCTTGTTCCTCTACACTTGGTATAAACTGTTGAGATTCACTAGATTCACAGGACTCACCGGCTGAATGCTGAGGGGGTCTGTGATGACCGTCTGCTGTGTGTTCCATCTCTTTTGGAAGTCCAGCAAGTAACTTTGTTTCAAGAACCGCAATCCTTTGTAGAAGTCTGTGGCAGTTCATGCAGCAAGTAGATTCCACGAGAAGCATTTTCTCTCGTCTGTTTGAATGTAGCCAGCTGTGTTTTCCCGTCTCCGGAATGTAAACTGCTGGCAGTGGGAGGCAAAGAGTCTATTTTTCCAAAAACTGTGTTGTTTGAGCACTGTGCTGTTCTGCTGAAGTTAAAATCTTAGAGATATCTGAGAAAAGTACATAAATAAGGAGCAAAGCGCAGAGCAATAAGCAGGAGCGTCCGACCAGTAGCAAAGCTGGAGGCGAAGTGCAAATCTGGACAAATTACAGAAAATTTATGGGGAAAATGTGCTTATATCATATGAAAACAAGGCAACAAAAATCCGAAAAATGTATTTATGCAAAATATAATTTTTTTTTTTTTTTTTTTAAGAACTTGAATATGTAAGGGTCAGTGATTTTGCTTTTTCTTTTGGTAAAAACTGAATGTGTCACATTTGTCACTTCCATTCTGTCCAATTCTGCAATTATATTTCCAGATGTTGTTTTTTATTTGTCTGCTATGTAAATCTCGGCGGCCGGTGTGAAATTGAATCCAGATGCTCTTCTGAAGTCAAACACTTTCTCTCCTCAAATGAGATTAGGTTTGTGAAGCTCGGCTGGGATTGTCAGAGATGACGGCTCCCGCTGCTGGTTATCGAATTCAGCAAATTCATTTCATACCAGCTCCAGCAGCGGATGATGATCGTGTTTGTTTGTGGCTTTCAGCGGCAAGAAAACGGCCGTTTTACAAACACCTGCTGCCATCTGGAC
>NC_136751.1:29992794-30110294 GCF_936440315.1 Barbus barbus
TACTGTATATAGTGAGTTGTATTGTGTGTTTTATTATGTTAAGTGCCTTGAGCAGCTAAATACAGTTGTTTATTATTATTATTTTAATAAAATCTCCAGAGATAAAGTCTCAATTACCTTTCTTATGGAATTGTGAGATATAAATTCAGAATTCTAACAAGGTCAGAATTGTCAGATACACCTGCAGAGTTGCAAGATAAATTCACAATTGCTTTTCCATGGAATAAAACAAACTGAAACAAACAGAACAAACTCTGCGGAAACAAACAAATAAATAAATAAATAAATAATTGTAAATATTAATAATACTAAATAAAACTTAGAATTCAACAAAAAAAGTGCAGATTGAGAGAGAAAAAGTCACAATTACAGTTTTTCTAATCTGTGGCATGAATCGAGAAAAGTCAGAATTGCAAAATATAAACTCTGAATTCTGAGAGATAAAATGCAGAAATGCAAGACAAAAACCTGCAATTCTGAGGGAAAAAAGACAGAATTTTTAGATAAACAGTCATTACCTTTTACCAAATTCCCTTTTTTATATTTATTCCATGGCAGACACACCAAACAAGATACAAACTCAGAATTCAGAGGAAAAAGTCAGAATCAGAAAAAAAAAAAAAAAAAAAAAGTCAATTTGTGAGAGAAAGCCAGAATTACTTTTTTTTTTTTTTTTTTTTATTCAGTGGTGGAAACAAGCTTCCATAGAATAATATCCGTGAATGGAGGTCCTGTCAGAAGTGAAATTAACTGACCATGATGCTTTTCCTTAAGACGTGCTTTCGGAGAATATACCTTGAGTGTGTGTGTGTGTGTGTGTGTGTGTGTTCAGGGCGCGTCTTCCAGTCTGGTGGTGAAGTTTGCAGACACAGATAAGGAACGGACCCTGCGCCGGATGCACCAGATGGCCGGTCAGCTCGGCATCTTCAGTCCCATGACCATCCAATTCGGAGCGTATGGAGCTTACACACACGCTGTGAGTCTCGCACACACACACATTACCAGTCTTTATGAGGTTCTGTTTGTGTTTTGTACTAAACTGTGCATTTGTCCATGTCTGCGGTCATTGCCTACCTGCAGAGCTTTATGATTTCAGTGACGCGGAAAACGTGGACAGAATCACGGAATCCAGTCATAAAAATTTAATTTACAGTATAATGCGAGCGGAATGTCACGGAATTTGGCAAAGTTTGGATGAATAAATCAAAAATAGGGCTGTACACTTAATCAAACTGTGATATGGACTAGTGTCTGTGAATATTAAAGCTCAAAAAGACTGCTATTCATTCTGATATTTTAAGTCTTTAAAAAAAAACAGATTTCACAAGGCCCTGAAAATTAGATTTTTGTTCAACGTTTAATGAATTGTTGTTAAATTGTTAAATGTTTCATTATTGCAATTAAATAACTAAAATTTAGTATAAAGGATATCCCGAAAAAATCAAACAGGAAAAATGGAATCCAGAAAAATTCATACAGAAAAAATAAAATAAATAAATAAATAAAATAAAGGAATCCAGAAAAATTTAAACAGGGAAAAGATAGAATCTAGAACAATTCAACCAAAAAAAATGGAATCAGAAAAATTAAAATATAAAAATTTTATTTTGGAAAAATAAAACCGAGAATGTGGGAAAATATATAATGGATTTCATAGGCCCCTAGACTTGTTCAAATAAATTAGAGTTTGTTGATGTGCAGGTTCTTTGTTTAGCTCATCTTCTTCATTATATTTCTGAACTTTACAGTCAGGATTTGAAATAATAAGTGAAAAGCATGGGCAATTTTCGATGATTTTTCAGGGAAACAGCATCCTTTAAGACGTTAAGTCTTGCTTTCTGAGGATTTGAGTTTAAGCTTGGAGCAATTATCTGCCAATAGGGTCAAAACAACCTGTTTTCCCTTTGAATTAAGTTTAATTATTTTTGTATAGTAAATATTCTCACCCCATTAGCAGATATTAGTTAACATTTGATGTGAATTTGCGTCTCCAGGTAATGTATCTGTATTTGAGAATGTTGAGATGTTTGCGTGTGTGTGTGATGTGCAGCAGATCCTGCAGCAACAGCAGCAGCAGCAGCAGCAGGCGGCGCTCATGGCAGCGACGCAGGGATCCTATCTCAACCCTATGGCTGCCATCGCCGCCGCTCAGATGCAGCAGATAGCAGCTTTCAACGTCAACGGCCTGGTGGCTGCACCCATGACGCCTTCTTCAGGTACACACACACACGTTTGTTTTTGTGAAAAGTGAGTTCATCCCATAGGCGTAATGGTTTTTATACTGTACAAACTGTATGTGCTATTGCCCTACACCTAAACCTACTCCTTACAGGAAACTTTCTGCATTTTTACTTTCTCAAAAAAACTCATTCTGTATGATTAATAAGCTCTTGTACCCATGGAGACCTCAATTTAGGTCCCCACCATGACATGAATCCCCATGAGTCCCCACCAGGATATATAAACCTGTACACACACACACACACTCTCTCTCTCTCACACACACACACACACACACACACACAGAGAGAGAGCTTTAATTACAGTCAGCACCAGGATTGATTCGATTCTCTAGACCAGTGTTTCTCAAATTTTTTTCTGCCCACAGCACACCACTAAGCACAAAAAAAAATAATAAGATAGGAAGGGGGAAAGTCCCCCCCCCCAATAATTAAACAATGCGTCATCAGAGTTGGTATTTTGACTTTATTACATTTACATTTACATTTCTTCATTTAGCTGACGCTTTTATCCAAAGCGACTTACAATTGCTATATATGTCAGAGGTTGCACGCCTCTGGAGCAACTAGGGGTTAAGTGTCTTGCTCAGGGACACATTGGTGTCTCACAGTGGATTCGAACCCGGGTCTCTCACACCTAAGGCATGCGCCATCACCACTTTATATATGATCAGGCACGTGCACTTAATGTTTTCTGAAAATCATGCTCAAACGGAGTTAAAGAGGTCATTGGATGCCCATTTTCCACAAGTTGATATGATTCTTTGGGGTCTTAATGAAAAGTCTATAACATACTTTGGTTAAAATTTCTCAATGGTAGTGTAAAACAGCACCCTTTTAACCAGCAGCTCTGTTCACAGCAAGCCGTTATGGAGCATTTCCCTTTAAATGCTAATGAGCTCTGCTGACCCCGCCCCTCTCTTCTGTGCGGTGACGCAGTTCTCTGAGAGACTGTAAACGTTAGCCACATTCATCATGAAACTTGCTAACTAGCACGCTATTAGGAAAGGCAATTTGCAAAGATTCATAAAAGAACCTTATACTCCTGTAGGTGAGGCTGGATCACGAATGATTCGCGCGAACATAAACACATTTCGAAAGATCGGAGATGTATTCCCTTCAAAAACAAAGCTAATCCTCTGCATCTTCAGCGGCTCAGATGTCAGGAGTAAATGACGACTGCTGTGTTCATTATTCCATCCAACAACAAAACACCTCGATCGCTTAAGAGCCATTCTTGTCTACATCTGCTTGATTTAAAAAAGGTTGTCATGATTTATTGAGATTTTTAAAAAACACTGGGTGGATTTTTATCAGACATGACGATGACCAATAGTACTGATTTAAAATAATAATAATGAAATATAATAGAGATAGGAAGTTTTTGATAATTTTCCACAGCACACTAGCAACAAGGCAGAATCAGACACAGTATTCATAGAATGCACTGCTAAATTGATTTCCATATTGGAAAGTACTGATTTTTTTATACCAAATATTTGTGTGTGCATGTGTGTGTATTTTGGGGTCAATTTATATTTATTTATTTACATTTTAGAGATTAATAAACATTTTAGTTTTACCTTTGAACTGAATGACATAGAAACTATTTTATTTCACTATGCATGGTATTTGTCTGTTTGTCAATATTTGTCACAGCTGTCACTATTTAATCTTGACAGCTCTTATTAGATTTTCCCCAATATTATTTTTGTTATTTAAAGATATTTGATGCACCAAATTGTTGGAAAGTTACTCAAATTGATAGTTTGTAACTCAAAGATGCATTAAACTGATCAAAAGTGACAGTAAAGGCATTTATAATGTTACAAAAGATTTCTATTTCAAATCAATGCTGTTGATCAAATTCAGCTTTGATCACAGGAATAAATTACAGTTTAATACATATTCAGATTTAAAAAAAATTTACATTGTAATAATATTTCACAATTTTTACAGTATTAATCAAATAAAGGCTTGGTGAACAAAAGTGGCAAAATCATTCAAAATCATATCAAACCCAATAAAGTTTTGATTACTAGTAGGATGCTGTCTATGTAGACTATAGACCAGTGGCCTCAAACTCAATTCCTGGAGGGCCACAGCTCTGCACTGTTTAGCTCCAACAGCTCCAAATCACACCTGCTTGGAAGTTTCTAGTGATCCTGAACACCTTGATTAGCTGGATCAGGTGTGTTTGATTAGGGTTGAAGCTAAACTCTGCAGAGCTGTGGCCCTCCAGGAATTGTGTTTGAGACCAGTGCTGTAGACAGTGATGCTCACTAGGTTCTGGAACAGAGCGAGTGTGTTTTCTGCTCAGTAAGACACGAGGTGTGATGGGAAATAATCCATCTCAGTTTGAGGATGAACCTGGGAACACGGCCAATCTGATGCCTTTGACCAGAGAGTCCTTGACTGAAGAATATGGATGTGAAGATTTGTGACGGATAATCCCAGACCCCCGTTTGACCCCTGTCTCACACACACACACACACACACACACACACTCCTGATGTGCTTCTGCACAACTTTAAGCGTCCAGCTACAAAAGCTCACTGACACCTCAGAGGCAGGGTCACGAGGAATTAATTAAAGTTCTTCCTCTCGCTCTCATCTGTCAGTTTCCCGCTTTGATAATCCGTGATGTGGACACACACTCTTGTTACCTGTCAGCTTTAATCTGGCACCTTTGAAATGCCCTTGGAAGAAAGCCGAAGGAAGTTGAGTGATCAGTGTCAGAAGGGCAGCGGAGAGACGCGTCTGTGACCGAGACATGAGAAAACACTTATTAACACTGAGACTCGGCCTCCTGCGGACAAACCGGCTTCAGTACAATAAACTAGGAGCCAATCAGATGCTTCTCAGTTGTAATTAGTGTGTAATTAGTGCCCACCCACATTTATTCCATTCATTTTTCACATAGGGATTTAAAGAAAAAAGTCATTAATGTTAGAAACCATGAACCAAACCAACCAGATTTGAGATGAATCACAATATTACAAACTTTGCAGGCTTATTTAAAAGCACACTTTCAGCTAGCTGTTAGGGGAAAAAATGTGTTATTCACAATATAAAAAGGATATAGCTGAGAAAAAGCACACCAAAGCCCCACAAGATGTGCCATCCATCTGAAGTGGATGCTGTATCGTGGCACATGTCCACCGTGAAGCATTGACACCCCTCTGTCTCACGAAGGCTCTATAAATTACATGCAAGTGATTAATTTACATGAACTCACTAATAAAAAAAGCACACCTTATCTGCACTCACCTAGTTACATCTCTGCATTTTTCTCTATCCACTGACTTTGCCCCAAATGGGTCTATGTAGAGGGATCGCTTTTCCTTTGGATAAACAACCTTGACAATGCAATACCACATAAGGAACCTACAACGAGTGTCCAGTGGTGGTTTATACACAAGGCTCCAATTAGCACATCATATTCCAGTGGATCCAGCTACGATAAAGCAGGTGACTGTCAAGATATAGACCTTTCCACATGGTCAATAAAGCAGTATAGGGTGCTTACCTTCCTCAGTACTTTTTGACATCATGTTCAGGCTCATAGGTGGGGTCTCTTCAGGCTCAGGGCATGTAGGTGGGGTCTCTTCAGGCTCAAGGCATGTAGGTGGGGTCTCTTCAGGCTCAGGGCATGTAGGTGGGGTCTCTTCAGGCTCAAGGCATGTAGGTGGGGTCTCTTCAGGCTCAGGGCATGTAGGTGGGGTCTCTTCAGGCTCAGGGCATGTAGGTGGGGTCTCTTCAGGCTCAAGGCATGTAGGTGGGGTCTCTTCAGGCTCAGGGCATGTAGGTGGGGTCTCTTCAGGCTCAGGGCATGTAGGTGGGGTCTCTTCAGGCTCAGGGCATGTAGGTGGGGTCTCTTCAGGCTCAGGGCATGTAGGTGGGGTCTCTTCAGGCTCAGGGCATGTAGGTGGGGTCTCTTCAGGCTCAAGGCATGTAGGTGGGGTCTCTTCAGGCTCAGGGCATGTAGGTGGGGTCTCTTCAGGCTCAAGGCATGTAGGTGGGGTCTCTTCAGGCTCTACAGGGAATGTAGGAGGACACTGAACAGAAATGACCATGGTAGCGCCAGTTTTAGGCCATTTGTGCGGCAACCTTGGCTCTGGCTCGATGTAGCGGGTAAGGTGGTCCACATTTATACAATGCTGATTGTGACAAAGCAGCTTTACAGTGTCAACAGGAAAATAGAGGACAACAACAGTCATTTTCCAGCTAAAGTCAGTTCATTGATGATTTAGCGATGTCACCGTCGTCATCCACTTCAGCTCTCTTCCAATAGTGTGCAATCAGTCAAGTGTCCCCAACTAAGCAAGGCAAAAATTTATTTTTATGTATTAAGCAGTGGAATGAACCACGTCTGTGTACACTGTCTTTTGTAGCAGGATTTGCTTAGAGCATTAACGTCCATTTATTTATTTATATAATTTAATTTCTTTGTTGTATTTTTGTCCAGTACACAAAGACAAATTCCTTGTACATGTGTATAAACCCATTGTATCTGGCAATAAAAGGGATTGTGATTGTGAAAGAACTTGTGGAGCATTGATTGAAAGTGTTTGGAAATTTGTCCTTTCCCTATTTAAACATTGTGGCTAAGAGGTTGCATGGGGAAAATGCCCCATCAGATATTTGTCCATATAGAAATCCTGATTATTACTAGTAGTGTTTTACTAGTACTAGTAGTTACACTTTAAAGGTTGTCTTGGATAGTTAGCAGATGTTATAGTTTTTTTTTTAACATTGTAAAACAAGTAGTGTGTGTGGGCAGCCTGCCAGTGTAAGAATGTGTTTTGCCAATCATCCACTGGATCGCAACATAGAACTAGACTTAAACTTCGGGGTGTTGTTATGCAATAGCAGTGTTTACATTAATGGGATTCGTTGTGACGATGTGCAATTTTTCTGATCGTATGATCAAATCATAATCATTCAGCAGCATTAGAAGTGCTTTAATGCAAACCTTATCAAACGATTAATTTGCGTTAAAAAAATATTAACACGTAAAAAAAATTTGATTAATCGCATACATTAATGCGTTAACGTTGACATAAAATAAATATATATATTCTAAATACAATTACTAGTGCTAATCTCATTAATCTCATCCAAAATAAATGTTTTTGTTTACATAATATGTGTACTGTGTTTATTTATTATTTATATATAAATACACATTCAGTATATATTTTGAAAATATTTACATGTATATACTTGTATATATTTAATATATAAACAAAATATTTTCTTAAATATATACATGCATGCAGTGTGTATTTTGTATATACATAATAAATATGCACAGTACACACTTATATATTATGTAAATAAAACTTTTATTTTGGATGCGATTAATCGCGATTAATTGTTTGACGGCACTAACAATTACATAAAACAATAGACATAAAATACGTACGTTCAAGACGGTAGTGCAAAATGAGCCAGTTATTGCATAGTGATGTAGAAAGTACAAAAGGTATGTGGATTATTGAGTATTGTACACTTATTGCATATAACAGAAGAGCAGTAACTGTTGCATTGTTTTGCATTCTAATGGCATTAGTTGTGATCAATTTGCACAGACCTTTCAAGGCTTTATATATTCTTGTTTGTTTGTTTTGTTTTGTTTACACCAGGCACCAGCACTCCACCAGGCATCAGTGCCAGCGCTGTGCCCAGCATCGCAGCTCAGATTGGGGTGAACGGCTTCAGCGCTCTGCCTCACCAAACCAATGGACAGCCTGCCTCCGAATCCATCTACACCAACGGCATCCACCCGTACCCAGGTAACACCACTTACTCCGCTTTACTCTGCTGGAAACAGCTGCATACTGGATTTCATGCCTTAGATGCACAACACGTTTGGAGTTGGAGCAACATAAACAGTATTGAATAAGCATAAAACAACCAAGACTGGCACCAAAAACCATCCTGTCAGAGCTGCAAGAGACATTGAGCTGTGGTGCTGATTTAGATGGCACAGGTTCAAGTTTGGATGTTTCTCTCTTTTAACAATATTTGTCTACAAATACAAATATTCCAGTTATTCCTGATCTGTTTAAAATGCACGTCAAAAAATCTTTGTAATCAATAAATAAAATAAATGTGTAATATAATCTAATATAATATAATTAGTGCTGTCAAACACATCCAAAATAAAAGTTTTTGTTTACATAATATATGTATGTGTACTGTGTATATTTATTATGTATATATAAATACACACACATACAGTATATATTTAGAAAATATTTACATGTATATTTTTATATTCATTTACATATAAATATAATATATAAACATAACATATTTTTCTTAAATATATACATGCATGTGTTTGTATTTATATATACATAAATATACACAGTACACATACATATGCATATACTATGTAAACAAAAACTTTTATTTTGGATGTGATTAAACACAATTAATCGTTTGACAGCACTATTTTTTTTTTAATTCAAACTTATTTATCAAAGCAAAAAATATATATTCAGAAATCAATTATAAAATATAATGTTTTCTTGTGGTTTTAGCATGTAACGTGAACATGAACTAACTGTACCATATCCTCTCTATATTGTTTAGACACTTATTGACAAAAAAAAATAATAATTTTAATTGAAAACATGTTCATAACGGAGACTGTATGAATTTCATTTACATTGACATTTATGCATTTGGCAAATGTTATCTAAAGCTACTTACATTGCATTCAACAATATATTTGTGAAAATATATGAATATATTATATAAGTTATACATAATATACACAAGTTAATGCATTCACCTGGAATCAAACCCATGACTTTGCAGTTGCTAGTGCCATTCTCTACTGTTTGAGCAACAGGAAAAGCATTTTTACTGAATAAATTAATTGATCCCGATACAAAAGTAACATGAAAACTGAAGCACAGAGGAGCGTGTCACATTTGATCTGAATCTGACTGATTTAATCAAACTGATAGTGACGTAAGTCATAAACACTGAGTGTGTGTGTGTGTGTGTGTGTGTGTCTGTGTCTGTGTCTGTGTCTGTGTCTGTGTCTGTGTGTGTGTGTGTGTGTGCAGCACAGAGCCCGACGGTGGCCGATCCTCTCCAGCAGGCGTATGCCGGCGTGCAGCACTATGCAGGTGAATCTCTCTGTTTTTTTTCTGAGAATCTGTCTGCATGTGTTTTCTGGATCAGCATTTCCATCATATTACAGCTGAAACTCTATGCATTATGCAGTGACTTTGCAAACAACAGTCTGCTATCATGTGACCTCATTTTACAGTTTTTTTTTTTCAGCTGCTTACACACATTTACACACAAATCCAAGAATTGCACACCAAATGCAAAATGCCTCACATCTCTTGCAAAATGAAGCACTGCATTCAAAATATCACAAACACATCTCAAAAGCAAACATTTGCAAACACCTTCACCAGAATATTAATTCCTGTTAGATTTGGGTGTGTTACATAGAGAATTGTGTGTTGTGTTTTGCAAAAAGTGTCAAAGGCTGAGAATGAGTGTCTGGTTTTGCAGATTTGGTGTGTGCTTCTGCTGTTTGAGTGTCAGCTTTCAGAAATTGTGTGACAAGCAAAGATTTTATGTGTAAGCAGTTGAAAAAAAACCCTGTAATTCAGCTGCTGGTATGCGTTTTCATAGAAATAAATATGGTTATTTAGCAATTTCTCTTCAATTTAGTGTAAAAATATCTTCTGCCAGTTAAAGCAATGTTTAAAATCACGGCTGGTTTCACTTCTGATTCTTCGGTCACAATGGAAATTAAAGATCAGGTTGAGTGCACTGCATTGTGGGATGCAGGATGCTTTATTGTGTTCTGCACATACTGGAGAATGTAGCATGTCATTTGTGTACTGTGCACAGTATACATATTGCATAATACCAGGGATATTTTAGCATTATTTATATATTTCTATAGACAGTCACCGGCCACTTTATTAGGTACACCTGTTCAATTGCTTGGTAAAACAAATTGCTAATCAGCCAATCACATGGCAGCAACTCAATGCATTTAGGCATCTAGATGTGGTGAAGACGACTTGCTGAAGTTCAAACCGAGCATCAGAATGGGGAAGAAAGGGGATTTAAGTGACTTTGAAAGTGGAATGGTTGTTGGTGCCAGACGGGCTGGTCTGAGTATTTCAAAAACTGCTGATCTACTGGGATTTTCACGCACAACGATCTCTAGAGTTTACAGAGAATGGTCCGAAAAAGAGAAAATATCCAGTGAGCTGCAGTTGTGTGGATGAAAATGCCTTGTCGATGTCAGAGGTCAGAGGTGAATGGGCAGACTGGTTAGAGATGATAGAAATGCAACAGTAACTCAAACAACCACTCGTTAAAACCAGAATACCATCTCTGAACGCACAACACGTCGAACCCTGAAGCAGATGGGCTACAGCAGCAGAAGACCACACCGGGTGCTGCTCCTGTCAGCTAAGAACAGGAAACGGAGGCTGCAATTCACACAGGCTCACCAAAATTGGACAATAGAAGATTGTAAAAACGTTGCCTGGTCTGATGAGTCTCGATTTCTGCTGCAACATTCAGATGGTAGGGTCAGAATTTGGCGTAAAGGACATGAAAGCATGGATCCATCCTGCCTTGTCTCAACGGTTCAGGCTGCTGGTGGTAGTACCTGAGTAACGGCCTACCTGAGTATTGTTGCTGACCATGTCCATCCCTTTATGACTACAGTGTACCCATCTTCTGATGGCTACTTCCAGCAGGATAATGCACCATGTCACAAAGCTCAAATCATCTCAGACTGGTTTCTTGAACATGACAATGAGTTCACTTTACTCAAATGGCCTCCACAGTCACCAGATCTCAATCCAATAGAGCATCTTTGGGATGTGGTGGAAAGGGAGATTCGCATCATGGATGTGCAGCCGACAAATCTGCAGCAACTGCGTGATGCTATCATGTCAATATGGACCAAAATCTCTGAGGAATGTTTCCAACACCTTGTTGAATCTATGCCACGAAGAATTAAGGCAGGTATGAAGGCAGGTATGAAGGCAAAAGAGAGTCCAACCCGGTACTAGCAAGGTGTACTTAATAAAGTGGCCAGTGTGTGTATATATATATTTTTTTTATATATATTTTGAATTAGCTTTATTTATTTTATATAATTTTTATTTAAATTTTAGATTAGAGTTTAACACTGCTTACCAGTGTCATTTTAGTATTACTTATGTACCATTACAGTGTATACTAATATTTTAAATTAGTTTATTTTTATTTAGATTTCATATTAATTTTAATTTTACACCCCATACTTGTTATTTTAGTATTACTTATGTACTATTACAGTTTTTATTTATATTTTGAATAATTTTTTATAGTTTTTTTATTTTAATTTTAGTTTAATGTTTAATTTATGTGCTTGTTTATGATTTTTTATATTACTTTATATCATACTAATATACTAATTTTATATTAGTTTAGTTTATTTTTATTTAATTTTTAGTTCTTGTTGAGTTTTGGTTTTATTTCCATTTAGTAATTTTAGTGCTTCAACTTAAACTTATTTTAGTCATTATTTCACATGTACTGCATGTGAGGATCCCGCAGGTGGCGGATCGTTTATAGGCTTTTCTCACAGCAGCTGGAATAATTAAATGTATCATTCTGATGGCGGATTGTAATCCAGAAAGGATTATGTGTTTTTGAAACACATGTGAATTAAATTAAATTATATTCCAGTTTTAAATGTGCTTCTGATTACAGATAGCCTCGGATTACACAAGATCTGTATTTTAAAGAAAACCAGTTTGAATGGAGCATAATTAGCTTTTTGGGTTAAAAGAATTTCTTAATATGAAATTCGAATGGAATGACAATTAGAGATTAGACTGTACAGAAATTGAAATCTACTTGTTTATAAACACTATATTCACATATTCACGTAATGCTGATGTTGTTAACATTAATAATTTGAGAATAAAGCATAACAATAATAATAATTTGCATGGTTTAATGTGATATGAGCTAACCGATCTTCAGATTTAATCACCGTTGGTAGCACGATTTATTGTAATGCTTTTTTCCTCAGTTGGTCAGAACAAACATCCACACTGGTGCGGTGACTGGCATACTGACAGCCACACATACTCATCACATACTCATTAGATTCATCCGCGCTGAAGCTGAAGAGCACAACCCACGTAATGAAGATAATTCTGCAAAAAGCTGCAATTCCAGGTTTTCAAACAGAGATGGCAACAAAGAGGCGAAACTTGCGTACTGCAGCTTTAAGTTTAGTTTCAATTAACAAAGTTGTAATTTTATTTTATTTTATTTTTTTTAACGATAATACCCCTGCTGCATACAGCAAGAATAATAAGTGAATTACTGTAAACCTTCTATTGTAAAGAAAAAAATGTGGGGGTGAGTCGGAGCTCAGATGAGTGTGATTATGATGATGTGCTTTATTCATGTATTCAGCCTCAGTGCTGTAAGTTGATGTGTTAAATCAGGAATATTAACGCGGTTCTCTCTCTCTGGGTTACAGCAGCCTATCCTGCCGCTTACGCGCCAATCAGCCAAGCGTTTCCCCAGCAACCAGCCATCATCCCCCAGCAACAGCGGGAAGGTGAGTGAGACTCCGCCCCCTGGATGACAGGTGATAATTGCTCTGAGAGACAGACGCAAACTTCAGGAGAAATCACGACAATCACACAGAGTTAGAACAGAAATCATCAGATCTTCATCCATGCTCAAGATCCTGTATGTAGCAGGAAAGATGGAAACCAGAATTCATTCAGCATGTTTTAATATCCTGACACACATGAAAAATGATCACTATAACATTTCTGTTATCATAAATCAATGCTTGAGTCATCGACCTGAAGAACGAGTTTGTCAAGATCAATTACAGATAATTTGGTTTAATTTACTGGTAATCAGTTATTTTTGTTTTGTCTTTCATTTTTTATATATTTTTTATTTTATTTATGCATCATCTTGCTTTATTTGGTTTAGTTTTAATAAAAAATTGTCTTTTTTTATTATTTATTTTACTGTTAATAATTGTTGTTTACTCCATTAGCACTGTTATTTATTTTAATTACGTATTTTATTTTATTTTTGAAGTAATTTTATATTTGGTCTTTTTTGTCTGATTTGATGTTAATATAAAAATTTACACCGAACAAAATTATAAACGCAACACTTGTTTTTGCCCCCATTTGTCATGAGCTGAACTCAAAGATCTAATGGTGCATTCACACCAGACGCGAATGAAGCGTTAAGCGCGAGTGATTTACATGTTAAGTCAATGCAAAGACGCGATTAGACATCCTGCGGCGCGATTCGCGCGAATGAGGCGGCGCGAATGACGCGATTCGCGCGAATGGCGCGGCGCGAATTGAGCGTTTCGAGCGTTTGACGCGCGGAACGCAAGATTCGCGCGAATCGCGCAAGTTGAAAAATCTGAACTTTGGCGGATATTTCGCGCCGCGCCAACCAATCAGGAGCTTGCTCTAGTAGTGACGTGTGGAGCAGAGGCAGAAATCAAAACAACAATAAAGGACAAAATCATTGTCGCTGTATGTGGATACCCGGAGCTGTACCATAGACCAAAGATTACATGTTAGATTTACACAAAACAAATGATATCTTATGTTTATCCACTACAGAGACATCAGAGCCAGCGGCAAATGTCAGACTAGCCGAGGTTATGCTCCTCTCTTCGGCATACATGAGCACGAGCGCCCGGTGATCGCCTGGAGCTCACGGCTCCGAAATCGGCAAAGCACATTTTCAAATAGGGGCTGTTTTTGTAAATAAACAGCAGATTTGAGTTTTAAACAACTACATTCTCGGCTGAAATACACGGGTCCAGTGTTTCCATAGCACATAAAGGTGATTTTATTTGCCAAATTCTATACATATGCTCTCTGTGGCAGTCATTGTGCCCCCTGGCAGAAGCCCCGCCCATGACGCGAATTCGCGTCTGTTGTGCAGTGAATTTCACGCGCGAATGAAACGTATTTCACACGCGAATGAAGCGAGTAAACCCAAAATGTTCACGCGTCCAACTACGCGCGAATAGCGCGATTTATTCGCGCAAGTCGCGTCCGGTGTGAATGCACCATAAGACTTTTTCTATGCACACAAAAGGCCTATTTCTCTCAAATATTGTTCACAAATCTGTCTAAATGTTATTTTCATATTTTATTTTAATTTATTATTTAAAGTTTCTGTCAGTAATAATGCAGATAAGCTCTCAAGTGAGTTTCCAGGTTCATTCTGATGTAAAGATTCTTCCGAGTCTCTCTGTGTTTATTCAGAAGAATAAATGAAGTTAAAATGAAGCTCATTTGTAAATATACTCTGTTCTTGTGGGATGCATTTTCTCAATTAAATTGTGTCCCATAAATGAATTTGAAGTCGCTCACAATCATCATAATGAGTTGTGAGGGTGTATTGAAGTAGTTAATTTGTTTGTAATGATTGTTTGCCCGGCGGGATGTAGTTGACCCTCAAACTCAATGCTGAGTCAGTCTTTCCAGAACAGCCAGTTTGTTTCAGGAAAAAATAAGTCTAAAGCAGAAGCTCACTGCAGATACAACCCCTCAGCAGCCAAAATCTCTTTCCTAATTATTTGTTTTTATTCTTAAGTTAAATATTATTTTTTCATTCTTCATTCATTCTTATCATTTGCTCTATTAGCACCATTTTATTTGGTTTTATTCTAATATTATTTTATTTTATTACTTTATTTTATTGTATGTTTTGACATTTTTATAGGGTTTTCTATAAATATTACATTTTATTTTATATTTTGTCTTTTTTATTTATATTTTTTATTTTTGTTTTGTCTTAATTTATTATTTATTTTATTGTGGATACTCCATCAGCAGTTTTATTTTAAAATGAATATTTAAATTTTAAATTAATTTTATGTTTTGCATAAATTTTTTTATTTGATTTCATTTAAAATTATTTAATGTTTTGTCTTGTTTTATTCGACTTGATATTTTCTGTTGTATATATATTTATTTTGTATTTTTATATTTTAACTTTTATTTTGCATTTTTTTAATGGTTATTATTCATCGTTCACTCCATCAGCACTGTTTTAATTTGACAGTCTTTGTCGTCTCACGCGATCTCTGCCAAGCACCGGGAGACTCTGACGAATTATTTACGTTTTTCCCAATTTTCCTTGAAGTGCCTTTAATTCCCATATCCACATTTAATCAAATCTCCATTTAACAAAGACGATAACGTCTGAATCTTTGCTGAGATCACCGGCTGAGAACAGGCCTTCTGGGTACGTCTCTGTGTGAAATCTCTGTCTTCTTTCTCTCAGGACCGGAGGGCTGTAACCTGTTTATTTACCACCTGCCGCAGGAGTTCGGCGACGTGGAGCTCATGCAGATGTTTCTGCCCTTTGGCAACGTCATTTCCGCCAAAGTCTTCGTAGACCGGGCCACCAATCAGAGCAAGTGTTTCGGTGAGTTCCTATAATGCTCAGCACAAAGTGCCTTTATTTCCCGCGTCGGCACTAATCAAGATGTGATTAAATAATGGATTTTGGTTTTACTTCAGTTTTTGTTTTTATTTATTTGTATTTATTCTTAACTGTTTTAATTCATTTTAAACCTTTTTTTTTATTTAATACTTTTTTTTTTTTTTTTTTTGCTTTTTTGTGTGTGATTATTTTAATGATTATTTTAATTATTTTTATGTGAAGCACTTTGAATTACCATTGTGTATGAAATGTGCTATATAAACAAACTTGCCTTGCCTATTTCCAGTAAAAAAAAAATTATGGCAATTTTAGTGTTTCCAAGGCAACATTTCTATTTTTAATGTTATATTTTATTTTTTCAGCTTTGTTATTTAAAAAAAGTTTTAAATAGTTTTCATTTTAGTTCCATTTTAGTTTTTTTGTTTTTTCTTTTTTTTTTTAACACATTACAGGTGGTTTTCCACTTTTTTGTCTAATATTTTTCAGCTTTATTTAAGTAGCAATTTTTCAAAATGAAAAATTTGAAGTTTTGGATTTTTTGTTTAGCTGTGTTTAATTTTTATCCAACTTATTTAAATATGAAATGTATATTTTGTTTCAGCTTTTTTATTAACAAAAATGTTTGAGTCAGTTTTAGTTGAGTTTTAATTTTTAATTCCATTTGTTTCAGTTAGTTGCCAAGGCAACATTTCTGTTTTCTTTTTTAATTTAAGTCTTGCACCTAATATTTATGATTTATTAATTTTGCCTTAGTTTAGTTTTACTTCAATTTTAAATTAGTTAGTCACCAAGAAAAAGTTCTATTAATTTTCATCTAATATTTAGATTTTATTTAGCTCAGTTTTATTTTTTATTTTTTGCATATATATATATATATATATATATTAGCTTTATTTTAATTAACAAAGAGAGTTGTAATAGTTTTAGATGTTGTTTTATTATCGATAATAACCCTGGCATCAAACTTACCCAGAATGCCGTTCTCTTCCCTCCTCGCAGCTGCATGGAAAGCGTGAAGTGCATCGATATATTTCTCATAACGCCTTCACATCGATGCATGCTGAGGTCTCTTTCTGCATCTTTACATTTAAACTTTATTTTCCTCGCTATTCATTAAGATCTTGACAAACAGGAGCATGTCGTCTCGCCCGCGGCTCCTCCAAAGCTGCAATAAAATGAGATCAAGCCGCAGCTCAGGAAGGAAATTAAATCAGGTCTTTTTCATCAGCTTCCTCCGGTGTGGAGAGGAACATATTCTCCCTCATTACTCGATCGTGTCAGCCGGCGCTGGAATTAGACTCGGTTTGCATTGATCACTGCAGACGCACTAAACACACGTGTTTATCTGAACACTGACTCTCTGAAGCGACGCTGATGTGCTTCAGTGATTGACTGGAGCTCCAGACGAGACGCAGATCATTGAGACTCAGACTTTATGAGCTTTAACCAATGATTTGATCTGCTGCTGTGTGAATGTTTTGTTATTCTGGACGCCACTCGAATGTGACCCTGGACTACAAAACCAGTCATAAGGGTCAAAATAAGCTTTCCATTGATGTATGGTTTGTTAGGATAGGACAATATCTGAGGGTGCAAATAAATCTAAATATTGAGAAAATCTCCTTTAAAGTTGTTCAAATGAAGTTCTTAGCAATGCATATTAATAATCAGAAATTAAGTTTTGATATATTTATGGTAGGATATCTTCATGGTACATGATCTTTATTTAATATCCTAATGATTTTTGGCATATATATATATATACAGTCATGGCCAAAAATATCGGCACCCTTGGTAAATATGCTCAAAGAAGGCTGTGAAAATTAATCTGAATTGTTAATCTTTTTGATCTTTTATTAAGAAGAGTCACAAAAATCTAACCTTTCATTGGAAAGAAGAATTTAAAATAGGGGAAATATCATTATGAAATAAAGGTTTTTCTCAAATACACAATGGTCACAATTATTGGCACCCCTAGAAATTCTTATGAGTAAAATATCTCTGAAGTATATTCCCATTCATATTCACAATTTTGAGCACTCCAGGGTGATTATGAATATGAAATGGCTTCCTGTTTCACAGAAATATAAATAGGAGGGAAAACAAAGTCCAAAATACAGCTTTGATCACAGAAATAAATTACATTATAATATATATTCACATAGAAAACAGCTATTTTAAATCATCATAATAATCCACAATTTGTACTGTATTTTTAATCAACTAAATGCAGCCTTGGTGACAAAAAAACATAAAAAATCTTACCTACTCTAAACTTTTGAATAGATTACAATAATAGCTGATTAACGTCATTGAGTTGGGTCTATCTTTCCAGTAACAGATGACACAGAGCTGTGATTATGACTGTGGTTTGGTTTGGAGCTGTAATGCTCGTCTCCTCTTGTTTTCATCTGTTTGCCGTCACAAACAGTTTATCAGGTTTATGAGGAGCGCTTCTGTCTGACAGCTCGTCTCGTTCTCTCTGTCCGGCGTGTGTTTAGAGCTGCTGTCTTATCTGCTCTGCGTCTGACAAAAGCAGGTAAATTCAATCAGAGCTGCAGCGTGTCGATGAAATCGGCCGTCAGTCGGTCAGAGCGATAAGAAGAGGACAGGAGCGAGATCCTGTAACATAAGATGCTCATGTTTGCTGTGATTAGTGCTGTTTGTTCAGTCGAGCATCTCTAAACTTCAGCGTGTAACTCATCAAACACTGAATGAGAGAATACTGTC
Source organism: Barbus barbus (assembly GCF_936440315.1). Taxonomy (NCBI): domain Eukaryota; kingdom Metazoa; phylum Chordata; class Actinopteri; order Cypriniformes; family Cyprinidae; genus Barbus; species Barbus barbus. Next base: position 30,011,274 of record NC_136751.1, read on the forward strand.
AAAAATCAAAAGAGAAAAAAGAATTATTTATTTTATCATTTCATTTCAATGGACAGTCTTTGTCACACCATTACATCAGAGTCACACACAAACTGGGGTTTGTGAGGGAATTGTAGAGGGTTCATAAGTTGAAGGAAAGCTATTAAATCATAAAAATCTAAAATTAAAACAAATGCGTTTCTTTCTTTCTTTCTTTTTTAACTGACATCAGACAACTGTGAACATGCGTATGTGTTGTGAAATTATTGAAGTGTTAACTTTAAATTTCAAGGCAACCTTAAGTAAATATTTGAGCTGAAAAGGAATCATCTGATGAATTAGTTTGTGAATGTGCTTTAAAGCACAGCTTTGTTCTTCATTATTCTTCATCTCTCACAGTTTTTCACAGACAGACACCGTTTTCATGAATCTGGTTATGTGCAGCAGCTGTTGATGGTATTGTTCTGTGTTTGTCTCCCAGGATTCGTCAGCTTTGATAACCCGTCCAGCGCTCAGGCAGCCATTCAGGCCATGAACGGCTTTCAGATCGGCATGAAGAGGCTCAAAGTCCAGCTGAAGCGACCGAAGGACGCCAACCGGCCGTACTGACGCTGATCGACCGCTGCCGCCTTCACTCACAGGTCAGGGAGCGTTTCTGACCATCAGCGTCTCTCCTGCCTTCAGCCTGGTCTCACTGTTAATACATAGGCATCAATACGTAACATTTACAACCACAAAACGTACATTTTAGACACATTTTAACGTTTAAAACGTACAAATCGCTACGTTTTTTTTAGCTAAAAAATAAAAAAATATTTACGTCTCTTTTTTTCTTTTTTGCATTTTTAGTATTTTGTCAATAAGCAGTTTAGATTTTTAGACCCCTTAACTCTTTCCCTGCCAAACAGAATTTCCCGTGTTTTCACTGCTAAACTCTAGGGGGCGCTATCTCCTGAATGAGTCTAGAAAGTGCCGATCAAAAACACAAACCAGGAAGACGCAGAGACGAGCGATCTCATATGGAAGCAAAATAATGTGATCATCAACACTAACCGCACATAAATGAAAACTGCCTCATGTTACAGAGAGAAATGTGGATCCAGAAATTGTTAAAGGCCTGTTCAAGCTTTGGGATATCTTTGCTTTGATAATATTACTGAATATGATCCAGACGTAGTATTTGATCAAAATTAGATTTTCTTCTGGTTTTTGCTCAATGTAGCGTTTTTTTTTTTTTTATGAAACCTACATGCGTTCATGTGTTAATAAAAGAAAATAGCAATGCGGTTTTTCCCCATCTCACTGCTTCTCATGTTTTTAAATGAAAAAAGTGCTTTTTGTGGTTGGTTTTCGGTCCTTTGCATTAAACTATACATACATGCATGATGCTGTTTTGTTTATAATTGTTTAAGCAACTTTATTAATTATATATATTTATAAACATTATTTTAAACACTATGCACTTTTTTCAAAGATAGTCATGTTATTTTATTGCTTTGAGGAAACGTGCATTATTAATATTTTGCTCGATGCGCCCTCTTGTGGCCTCAAGAGAGAAGACAAAATCTTTTTTTTTTCTTTTCTTTTTTTCTTCCCTAACTGAAATTATGCGATTTAAAATTGAATATATTTTGAATATTGATAATATTTAAGTTCAAAATTCAAATGTAGTTTTTCAGCCATTTTGACAGTACATTTAGATGCTGTAAAAACGTAAGTAAATGTACGTTTTGTGGAACCACATTTTACGCAAAATGAATGTGAATTATCATGAGATCACGTTGGAAGAGCTGCATAAAGCTGAATCCTGTCCATGACTCTCTGTCAGAAGACGACAGCGGCAGGAGTTCACTGTGTGCTTTAAAAACTAAAGATTGCATTCATTTTCATGAATCGATGATGAATTGCTGAAAGGTGTGTTAAAGTAAGTAAAAACTAGCTGAGATCTGAGAAACTAAACTGAAGAATAATGCGTTAGGAATGTTTCACCTCACATTCGTGTCATTACAGACTCGTATTACTTTTTTCTGAACAATATTTATACTGATCTTTTACATACACATCTGTCAAACTCCAAAAAGGACATAAAGGCATCCAAAAAGTAGTTCATTACAACTCTGTGATGTTCTCTGGGATGCTCTTGTGATGCATTTTATCTTATTTTTCAGTACAAATATCTAAACGTAGAGAGGAATTTCCCAGAAAACAAAACTTCCCATCTTATGTCATTTTGCATCTCAAGTGAATGTATCTTGATGAATTGTATTTATGCTTAGGTATATGTACTGGAAAATAATCAAAAATATCGTGACTTTTTTTAACTGCTGAAGTCTGGAAACAAAAAAAAGGACCCAAATTTTCTTAATTAATTTACTTATTTTTATTAAGTATAATATAAAATAAATAAATAAAAATTATACTTAATTTTCCCCCCCATTTATTTATTTATTTATTTACTTATTGTGTTTTACCATTCATTTTTAGTTTATTTTATTGTCATATTTTCCCCCCATTATTGAATTTTTTCATTTTTATTTCATTATTCTATTTTTATTGGTAACACTTTACAATAAGGTTCATTAGTTAGCATTAATGTATTAACTAACATGAACAATGCATTACAGTATTTATTCAACTTTAGTTAATACATTAATGTTAACAAATGACAGCTTATTGTAAAGGTGTTACCTTTTTATTTAATTTAATTTTCTATAGTCTTTGTCATATCAGTTTTTTCCCAAATGGACTCAAATTTCCCCCTCCGTTGCATCTCTCACATTAATTTATGCTTGTTTACTCAAACTTTGCTGTGTTGCATTCAGGCGCTGCTTGCATAAAACATCTCTTTTTGTGTTCCTTTGAAGATGTAAAGTCATACGGGTTTGGAGCGACACGAGGGTGAATGTGACGGATAAATAACTCATTCACTGTTTGTCTTCCTCGCTGTGTGCTTGTCTTAAACTCATGAAGTGCTGCAGTAGGGTAAATTCCTAAAGCCATCTTCCTGTGAAGCTGACGAGACGAATGGCATGATTCTTCTGTTTTTATCAGGGCTCAGGTAGCTCAGGACGGGTCTCGTATGTTTGTCTCCATCGTGTCCAGCGCTGTAAGTCCAAACCCTGCTGTGACCGTGGCATGACGTTCTCTCTCTATATCTCTCTTGTTTCAGTAGATCTGGTCTCTTTGGGTAGCCGGGTGATTTTGAAGGGTTGTGAACTTTAACCCCTTTATTGCTGTCGTGCCGTGAGTTGTTGTGCTCTTCCTCGTTGAATGTGCTGAATATCTCTCTCTCTCTCTCTGTTTGTTCTGGTGTGTGTGTGTTTGTTGTTGGAAGTTTTGAAGGCTTGATCGTGTTGCTTCGTTTTTCTTTAAGTTACTGTCTAATGGTGAAAGAAAGTGTTGTTTATGAATCAAGTGAAGATCTTTCACTTTTCTCGTATGACTTCATCAGGACATCTTCTCTGAAATTCACTGTAAAAACTAGTGTTTTGTGTTGTTTTGAATTTCTTTTTGTCTTTTATCGTACAAATATCTACACATTTTTAAATCAAGATGTATTTACTTGAAAAGCAGAATAAATAATTTTCCAATTAAAAATTCTCCAAATTAATTTATACTTATTTTTTCATTATTCTATTTTTTTTTTCATTTGTGTATTTAACTTTATTTTATTTTTATTTTTTTATCCATTATTTCATTTTTTCTATTTAATTGAATTTGTTTTTGTTTTATGTAATTTCCCATTTATTTTCTATTTATTTGTTTTTTAGTTATTTAATTTGTATTGACCAATTTTTTGTTTGAAAAATAATTTACTGATTTTTTTTTCTTATTTTAAGCTTAAATTCACTGTTTTGATGCATTTTAATATTTTAAGTCATTTTGCCTACAAAAATACACAAAATGCACAAAAAACTAAATTACTAAGTAAGAAACTGTATTGCAATGCAGTTTTGGTTGCAGATTCATCTGTTTATTACTAATGTTTACGAAGTCAGTGTAATTCAAAATAAAATAAAAAAGGTGCATTAAATCTGATTGCTCTGGCTGTAGTTTTTAAAGCAGTAACTGATAATGCATGTATATTAGTTATTGCTGCCGGATTGAACTAAATCTCACTGTTTGCATTGGATGATTGAATTTCTGGGAGCTTTATGTTGAATCAGCTCAGACACACTGTCTTTAAATATTCTATTATAGCAGTTCATAAAACATATGACACGAGAGACGATTAATGAGCATACTGACAGTCTTTTAGCTTATTCTTATCACCTAAAATTTGTGTATCTTAGCTGCTGGAAATGTGAGAGACTCGAGGTTTAGTTGATCACTTTATCTGTATATTAAACACCAGACCTCTTCTGATCATCTGTGATTGTGTTGCATTGTTACTGACAGGAAAATGACCTGGAAATGTTTTTTTAACATGTTGCTGCTTCTGTTGCTTCTGTCTTGTAGTTGCTGGTAACTTTTTGCATAATATATTATCACATCCCTTGCATAGGTTAGGTTTAGATGTTTTACCTTGCTCAGATCCATCGGTGTATGTTAGAAGATGCTGTCAGAGATCTCAGTAAGGCTGGCGGTGGCTGTTGGTGGTCTTGTTTGTTCAGTTTCACACAGAAGGGTCACATTAATTTAAATAAGCTCGCTGGACACAAATAGACAAGCTGCTGTCCCAGAAAACATGTTCACAAGCCACTTCACTTCCATCTAGACCACAAGATTTGGCTTTTTGAGATGTTAAACTCTCAGAGCTGTTAGATGAATGTCATGAAACCTGTCTGGCTAACATATATCCCACCCCAAAGTCAAAAGAAACATGTTTAAATTAAAAATATATATATTAAAAGCCTATTTTAGGATCATTTAAATGTTCTGCATTGATTTGCATTATTTTCATGACAATTGGAAACACATTTCCTCCCAGAATCACATCTTAGAAAAATCTTTTTTTATTACTGTAATGCAAATAAATAAATATAAATCAACAAAATGTTAGTTAAATGGTTAAATCTCACCCCTAAATTGAAAGAAAGTTACACACATTTCAAGTTTAAAATATAATATTAAATATATAAATACTGTATACAGCACCATTAAGTTTTTCTACATTATTTTCATGACAATTAAGGACATTTCCTTTCAAATTCATGTACAAAAAAAATCTAAATTTGTATTACTGTTTTGCAAAATAATCAATATAATATTATTTAAATAGTCAAATAAAAAAATGCAATGTGTTGTATTTATGTATTTTATCATGCATATTATTTATATGTACATGGTAGTATTTGTTGTACTGCTTGTGTGCTGTTTTTAATGCAATTTTTAGTCAGCCGTGAGAATATAATCAGAATGGAAAAATGTGTTTAATTGTCATGAAAATTTAAAGTAATGTCACACAATGCAAAAAAATTGAATGATCAGCAAATTCTCTGCATTGTTTTGCATTGTTTTCATTACAATTTAGGTCATTTCCTCCTGTATTCATCACAATTTTTTTTATTGCTATAATGCAAAAAAGAAAAAATACAATAAAAGAACAAACAAACAAAACATTAAATGGTCAAATATTTAAAAGCTGTATTTTATGGTATTTATGCATTTCATAAAATGTTAAGTATTTATATGTACATTTTAGTATTTGTTGTACTGCTTGTATGCAGTTTTTTTTAATGCAAAATGTTTTAGTCAAATGCATTAAAAATAAATCCTGTAATGATTTAATTGTAATGCTTTAAAAGTCATGCAAATGGAAAGTAATGCATAAAATCTGATTATATATCAGCATTATATAATTTCTTGCATTTGTCCTTTGATTTTTGGGCTGGATTACGAGCTACAAATGTTTTTATGGACATACATCTTAATGGTTTATATATATTATGTATATTATATTTATATACTGCATATATTATAGCACTTGCATATCATTGCTCTTTTGTTGATTTTGATTGCTTCTGTTGTCCTCATTTGCAAGTCTCTTTGGATAAACGCGTCTGCTAAATGTATAAATATAGGGTAAATGATGAAGGGATGATGTGCATCTGTGTTTAGAGCTTCTCCAGTCTCCAGCGCTGTCTTCAACTTCTTCTCTCCTGTCTCTCTCTCTTTCTCTCTATCAGGATGATGGACTACGACCCCTTATTTCCACAAGTGCAGTATCAAAAGACTTTTGCTCTGCTACATATCACGGGAGGCGAGCGGTCCCTGGGTTTTGCCGGAAAATCACTGAGAGCTGGAAAAACTGGAGGATTTTTTTCTGCCAACTTTCTTCTTTTTTCGCTTCAGCATTTGCAGGATGCTTTTTTTGCATTTTGCAGAGACCAACTTTTTTGCTGCTGTTTTTTTTAGACGAGATTGAGGAAAAAAAAAAACCTTTATGAACACATTATGCTCAAAGCATGCATAAACACACACACACACACACACAGAAGACCTTCAGAATATCCTCGCCTTTACATGCACACAAAACTCTGTTGAAATCCTCATGTAAATGTATTGATCTCCACACACACACACACACACACACACACCAGCCTGCTGCCATTTTTGGTTTTCGTGCCTACACTTGGTGATCTGCGCTCTGGATGAGAATCCAGGAATATCTACATGCATCATTCCTTAGAAAATAGGGACCAAAGGACTACACGCTTTTTAAAAGATATAAATATATATATATATTTAAAAAAATCAAAAACTCTTACCTTGTAGCTGCAAGTATAACAATACTAACGTTAACAGTAGAAGAACGTAAATCTGTAGGTCAGGCGGCCAAAACGTTTGCTCTGGTAGCTGTTTCTTGCACCGACGTAGATTAGAAATGTAGAATATAGGAGTAGAGTTGCTCATTTTTCATGTTTTGTATTTATTTTTATTAGCGAAGATAATACTTGAACTTGTAAAGAAGGAAGGAAGATGTACAGAAAGCTTTCCGGCCGCTGGATCGTATCGTTCATCGTGTCGCGCTCTTTCTTCATTCCACCATTCGACGGAGAGACGAGCGGAACGGATCCGGTATCCCAGAAGCCTTTGTGTTCGTGTGACAATCCACAGATCGGACGTGGCTTTTTGTACTCGGAGAGGAAGATTCGGATGCTCGTCTCTGAACTTCAGACTTTAATGAGACGAAACGGAGGAGGTCGATAGCTACTGAAACTGCCAAATGAACCACAAAACGTTTTTGATTGACGCTCTTGATCTCGCTGCACATCTGTCAGACGTGATCTGTGCTGAAATCCAGTGGAAATCTAACTGTAATCAACTGAACTGATCATATCGCTCACATTCACGCAAACCGCAGTTACGCTCGGCTGGTATCACTGCAAAAAATAGTTTCTTACTTATTTTTTTGTCTTGTTTTCTAGAATAAATATCTAAACATCCTTGAATCAGGATGCATTTACTTGACAAGTAAAATGAGTTAAGATGTTATGTTTTCTGAAAAATGTATCAATTTTGTTATGCTTTTGCTTAAAACAAGTTAAAAATATCTGCCAATGGGGCAAGAAAAATAATTTGAATTCAAAGGCTAAACAAGATTATTGTTCTTGCCCCATTGGCAGATATTTTTAACTTTTGTTAAAGCATAACAAAATTTTGATCTTTTTTTTTTCAGAAATAACACATATAAGTCATTTTACTTATAAATATCTAAGTAAGAAAATCATTTTTTGCAGTGTAACACTTTACTTGAAGCCTTTATGTATAATGCATTCATTAAATAGATACAAATGTTATAAAAAGATTTTCTTCCTTAGTATTTTGGTCTTGTTTTCTAGTATAAATATCAACAAATTCTTGAATCAGGATGCATTTACAATATGTACAATGTAAAAACATGTATGTACACAATAAGTGCATTGTATCAAATTATTCATTTCAATGTAAGTACATACTAGTTAATATATAGTGGGACCTATTATCCAAAAAAATGTTTAGTTTTTGCTTAAAACAAGCAAAAATATCTGCCAATGGGGTAAGAAAAATATTATTGTTTAGCCTTTGAATTAATTTTTTTTAATTTTTTTTACCCCATTGACAGACATGTTTGCTTGTGTTATGCAAAAACTAACAAAATCTGGATAATTCTTTCAGGAAACAAGACAAAATATCTTAAGTGATTTTACTTGTCAAGCAAATGCATCCTGATTCAAGAATTTGTAGATATTTATACGAGAAAACAAGACAAAAATACTAAGGAAAAAATATTTTTTTGCAGTGTATGTATTTTCATAAATAATAGCAATGCATTATAATATTTACAGATGTTGCAATGTGTTGTACTATCTAAAGGACTAACAATAGATATTTAATAATATAACTATGCTTTTAAAAAAATCCACCTAGTTCAATTTAAAAACTTTAAAAGTTCAGTTGCTGCCTTAAAATATTTTAGGTATAATCACCTTGGTTGTACAAATAATTTCAACTTCAATTACATTAAAATGACTTTTAGATAAAGTCAAAATCTTATATAACCTATTTAAAAAATTTGAAATTTGATTTTGGAACTTATTTTGATGAGTTAACGTAATGTAAAACATGCAAGTTGCCATGACTTACTGATCATATCACTTTTATGAGATAATACTATGCATTATAAGGTGCATTATAAGCCGTAATTAATGCATTCAAATACTTTTATAATGCATTATACAGTATATAAAGGCTTCAGGTATAGTGTTACCAATATATTTACTTCAGCATGAAACCTGCATTTGAAACCTTCTGTTTTGAAAAAAGTAAAGCAGAAACTAATTTTATCCTCCAAGAATTGATTCTCTATGAAAACAGGAGGGCTTGACGACATGAGCTAAAAGAAGTAAAGTCGTTTCATCGAACATGAGTCCAGAAACATGTATTAATACAATAAAAAGGGTCTGTGTGGATTTCATGTTGACTTTAAAGGAGAATTATTTAGGAGATTTAGGACCAGAAATAATTGAGAAAACAAGCTAGCTTACTTTATGATGAAGCTCAACAATTTCCAATACGTTTAGAAACACGGCATCCGTTTCTGACCCACTGATGTTTTTGTGTCTGTTTTCATTTCATGACCAGGCCTTAAAAACAAGTATTCACCTCAAGATTTGACCACCAGAGATTCATTGCCATCTTTGTAACAGATGTTCCTCTTCTGTGTGTACAGTAGATATTCAGAAATCAGAAATAGTGAGCGTCTCTCAATGGGCAGGTCTTTATCTGGTCATGGGCTGCGTGCGAATCTGGGTCTCAGAGACCAAACCTGACCTCTAAACCTTCATGCCAGCATAAGAGACGTTTATCCTTTAAAAAGACGCTCCCTCCAGGATCCCAAAGGACCAAAACCATGCAATTCTGCCATGCTGCCTGCGCTTGAACGCTGTGGATGCACAGACACTGATGAGGGAACGGCCTGCCCATGCGTGCATCATCAAACGCTGTTGTGAGATCTCCATACAATCATTTCACTGCATTATTCTGATTCCGACTGTGTTTTATTTACTCCATCCTGCGCTGATGAAGCCGCTCGCTGGAAGACGTTTCTTAATCATAACAATTTGCACTAGTTATAGTTAAAAACCTGCTGATGTGAGGGTCTTTCTGTCTGCATTATCATTTTGTATGAATATATCTGACAAATTCCCGTCCCAGAAACTCGTCCTGACTTCATGAAACTGAAGCGAAACCTTCAGATTAGTTTGTAAGAAGAGGTTTAAGAAGTTCCAGTGTTATTTTACCGTTTGCCAATATTTTTAATTAGATTTTTACATGTCGTTTTCAATTTAATTGAAGATTTTTGTTGTTTTTGTCATTTTTATTAGTTGTTCTTGTAATGTCTATACATTTTGTATTCATTGTGTCATCGTTCTAGTTGTAGTTTTACTGCAAAAACATTTTTCTTACTGGTTTTTGTTTCTTACGGATTTCCCCACTGGCAGATATTTTTTCTCTTTTTAAGCGAAAACATACTTAATTTTGATATGTTTTTCAGAAAACTAAATCTTGTCATTTTGCTTTTCAAGTAAATGGATCTTTATTTAATAATGTTTAGATATTTGTGCTGGAAAACAAGACAAAAGTATTGTTTTGCAGCTTATTTTAGCACTTCAACTTTTTTTTTTTTGTTATTTATTTTATTTCAAATAACAATTTTTTTTTATAGTTGTAGTTTTACTCAATAATAACCCTGAGAAGTGCCAAATGAAATTTCTCAAGTGTTTCACTTTAGAATCCATTATTCTGCTCATTTTTATTCATATATCCACAGTTTTTATTTTGATTAAACACCTACTTGTATTAAAAAAACAGACACATCAGCAAAGCACACGGATGACACTGAAGCACTGGAATTGTTTGCTAAAGCACAGTATTTTTCAGATTTGCAGTACATATCTTTCACTGTACGGTCTAGTTCAGCGCTGCTGGTATTTTCTAGAATAGATGCTGTTTTCAGTGAGGTTTGGTCAGTAGAAACGAGGCCAGAACCCCTGCCGGGCGTCTGGGTTAAAGTGCCATATATCTGTAGCCACAACAGAGCAGAAGATCGTGCTAAATTGATCAGCGTTAAATCAAGCGTTTCAGTTCACCTTCACTTACATTCAGAGTGAGTTCAGTGGAGCATAAAGGGTTTGGGAAAGTTTTCCACATCTATACGCTTGAGTGTATAAACGCCTCACAATCAGGAATAGCAGAAATAAACGAGAGAGAGTGCTTATTATTATCTGCTAAAATAGGAATATCTCTATTTTTGTCTTGTTTTCCGGTACAAAATATCTTAATATTATCAATCAAGAGCATTTACTTTAAATGCAAAATGATATTAAGTCTGAAAACTGTATCAAAATTTAGTTTAAACTCAAAACAGGAAAAAATATCTGCCAATGGGATCAGAAAAATCATCTTAATTCAAAGGGAGACGGGAGACATTTTTCTAACTCATTGGCAGATCATTTTCTTGTTTTAAGCAAAAACTCATTCAATTTGGTACATAATATGTTAATATGATTTTGCATCTTAATAAATGCATCTCAGTTTAAGAATGTTTAGATATTATTACTGCACGGGGGGGTTTATTTTGTCTTGTTTTCCAGTACAAAACTCTAAACATTCTTAAATCAAGACCCATTTACTTGAGAAACAGAATAACAAGATATTAAGTCTTGTTTTCAATAAAATATATATTAAAATTAAGTGAGTTTTTGCTGAAATGGGAGAAAAATGGGGCAAGAAAAATAATCTTGTTTTCCCATTGAATGGTTTTTTAAAAAAAATTAGCATTAACATTTTGATCAAATAAAAAAAAAAGACAGTTAATTTCTGAAGTCATTTTGCTTCTCAAGTTAATGTATCTTAATTTATGAATGTTTAGATACTTGTGCTGAAAAACAAGACAAATTATATGAGTAAACTGCAAAAAAAAAAGAAAAAATGACTTCAGATATTGTTTTATGGGGGGGGGGGGGTATCAGAATTTTGTTACTTTTTGCTTAAAACAATACATGGGGTCAAAATAATCATCTAAATTCTAAAGGAAAACAAGATTTTCCTTGCCACATTGGCAGATTTTTATTTATTTTGCTTTTTTGATATACTTTTGATGCATTGTTTTATGCGTTTTTCCAAAAAAAAAAAAAAAACTTAGTCATTATGTTTCTCAAGTAAATTTATCTTGATTTAAGAATGTTTAGATATTTATAAGGGGAAAACAAGACAAAAATACTAAGTAAGAAAATCATTTTAATAGATGAAGATATGAATTTTTTGCAGTGAATGTAGGTGTTAAGATCTCCAGTTCGTCGTGTTTCTGTCAGACTCTTTATCCATTCATTTGCATTCGAGCTCGTCTCTATTCACAGGCGGATCCGTGTTGCTCTGGTGTTCGTTAAGCGTCCGTTCGGGGTTCGTTAAGAGGCCACAGAAGTGAAGAACGTTCCGGAGCGAAGAGCGGATGCCCTCGGGCTCGACTCTCCCTGAAAATAGCTGTGATTGTCTAGAGAAGGAAGTCAAATGTAATTGACTACAAGTCAAGAAATAATGAAAGGAACCATTTTAGACAGGGAAAAAATGAATGCTCCTCGTTTAATAGTTATTTTTTGCGGATGGGGTGAGATGTCGCTTAATAGCAAGCGGAAACGAGATGTGGAGGGCATTGGACACACATGCAGGCGCAAAACCTGAAAGGCCACAGATCTTTTTTAACTCTCAGGGCATCAGACTCAATGATGTCATGGTTTGTGGATCCTCTTGGGCACCTGACATGTCGACCAAGCCTTTAAGACACGACAGAAACTGCTTCATCCCGGCCCTAAATGCATCCGAGCATGTTTTGATCTTCCTGCAGAAGCCTAGAGGAAGACAAAAGCAGCCAGAAAATGTGCAATCATGTCTGATAAAGCTACGATTCAAAGCAAAGCAAACGCAAAAAAGGCCTTTTTTTTTATTCTGTCATGTTTTAAAAACAAAATAGCTAGCGAACACTAGAGACTTCGCTCTGTTAGCTTAGCTTCGTCCAGCGTGTTGTTAATATAATCAGAATAGATCGTAGCACAGGGTGGAGGGGCGGGGCTAGGGTGGGGGCGGGGTTTGGGTCACTTTTGACTTTGCTCCCTGGTCATTTTGACTGATTTTTCTGTATTTATTCCAGGTTCAGTACTGAGCGAATCTAGTTAGTTTTTACGCTTTTCTACCCTTCTGCGAGTTCCGTTGACGTTTACATGAGCATATTTAGAGATTATGGACGTGTGACTGAATAGCAGCGAGTTTGGTCCACTAGGAGGTCAAGGGTGCAGGGAACGAGCTGTTCGACACACGTGTCTCATGTCTGTCATATTTCAACATGAAATAATCAGAAAGTGAATTTACTAAAGAAAATGAAGCCTATTTTTAGGATTAAGGTGATTTTTTTGCATTATTTTCATGACAATTGAATACATTTATTCCCCAAGTTCTCATAACTGCAATGCAAAACAATAATTATATATTATTGAAATCATGTATTTTTGACATCATGCTAAAGCTTCAGTGAAATTCATATGATTTTGAACTTAACACCTCATGTTTCCTGTATTATTATTTGTACCGATTAGCATAAATGCTTATTTATTGTTCATAAAAAGTTTATTTTTTATTTTCAGATAAGAATATTTGTGTGCTGCCATACATTTTATAAATGATTACATTGTCATTGTATTGCTACATCAATACAGAGAACAAGAGGGGAAAAAACACAATATATTCACTGAGTTTAAGAGACAAGAGCTATAAAATATTTATGAGGAGTACTGTAGAAAAAAATATTACTTGTGTCTTTGAAGCACTAATATTACAATGATTTTTTTATTCACGCTGGCAAATGCTTGTTATTTTCTTTGATTTAATTTAAGTCAAAGCTGAGGATTTCTGAATCGCCAGTGTCACTGGGTTTTGATTGGAATGTCGTGTGATGACATCACTTCCTCCCTAGAACGTCATAAGATTTTAAGAGTTTTGTGAACGTAAGCACCATTTCTACAGCTGTGTACATTAGAGAATGATGATTGAGGCTCATGATTTACTTCAATGTTCTTGATTCTGTAAACACCTGCTGGTTTCTAAAGATTTGTTTCTTCTTTTGGAATTTTGTTTCATTTAATTTTTTTTTTATACCGGGTATTTTCCTTGAAACTGTATTCTTGTTATTGTATGTCTTATTTTTTGATTATTTTTTTTGCTCATATTCACCGTTTATTCAAATGAAATTAACTGTGAGGAGGTTTTTGAATATGCTGAGCCTCTGACAATGAATGAAGCTTCAAAATATCAGTAAATATCAATATAAGAATGTTTCCATCACAGAATAAAAAAATTGAATTGTGACTTTTTATCTCAAACTTCAGATTTTTTTTCTCACAATTCTGAATTTATATCTTGCAGTTCTGAAATAAATCAGAATTATGAGACAAACTCACAATTACAGGAAAAAAGTCAGAATTACGAGAAACTCAATATTACAAGACAAAAGCCAGAATTATGAGATAAACTAAATATTACGAGACAAAAGCCAGAATTATGAGAGAAACTAAATATTACAAGACAAAAGCCAGAATTATGAGATAAACTCAATATTACAAGACAAAAGCCAGAATTATGAGATAAACTTAATATTACAAGACAAAAGCCAGAATTATGAGATAAACTAAATATTACAAGACAAAAGCCAGAATTATGAGAGAAACTAATATTACAAGACAAAAGCCAGAATTATGAGATAAACTAAATATTACAAGACAAAAGCCAGAATTATGAGATAAACTCAATATTACAAGACAAAAGCCAGAATTATGAGATAAACTTAATATTACAAGACAAAAGCCAGAATTATGAGAGAAACTTAAAATTACAAGACAAAAGCCAGAATTACGAGAAACTAAATATTACAAGACAAAAGCCAGAATTATGAGATAAACTCAATATTACAAGACAAAAGCCAGAATTATGAGATAAACTTAATATTACAAGACAAAAGCCAGAATTATGAGATAAACTTAATATTACAAGACAAAAGCCAGAATTATGAGATAAACTCAATATTACGAGACAAAAGCCAGAATTATGAGAGAAACTCAATATTACGAGACGAAATTCAGAATTATGAGAAGCTAAATATTACAAGACAAAAGCCAGAATTATGAGATAAACTTAATATTACAAGACAAAAGCCAGAATTATGAGATAAACTTAATATTACAAGACAAAAGCCAGGATTATGAGATAAACTTAATATTACAAGACAAAAGCCAGGATTATGAGATAAACTTAATATTACAAGACAAAAGCCAGGATTATGAGATAAACTTAATATTACAAGACAAAAGCCAGAATTATGAGAGAAACTCAATATTACAAGACAAAAGCCAGAATTATGAGAGAAACTCAATATTACAAGACAAAAGCCAGAATTATGAGATAAACTTCATATTACAAGACAAAAGCCAGAATTATGAGAGAAACTCAATATTACAAGACAAAAGCCAGAATTATGAGAGAAACTCAATATTACGAGACAAAATGAGGTACATTGAAAAAAATTATACAATATTCTTTAAGGTAAGTGGTTGCAAACAATTTATTTTAGCTACATTAAAAAAATTGAAAGTTTTTAGTAAATTCAATGAATATTTTTTTCAGTGTATAAACAATTACAGGAACAAAAGTCAGAATTCTAAAATATAAATGTGAAATTACAAGACAAAAGTCAGAATTACATTGTCATTTATCAGACACTTTTATCCAAAGCGACTTACAAAAGAGGACAATAGAAGCAATCAAAACCAACAAAAGAGCAATGATACACAAGTGCTATAGTTATAAGTCTCAGTTAACCTAACACAGTACATGTAGCAAGGTGTTTTTATTATTATGAGATATAAACTCAGAATTTTGAGGGGAAAAAAGTCAGATTTGCGAGATATAAAGTGTAAAACTCAGAATTTCAACAAAAAATGGCAGAAATGTGAGATATAAACTCAGAATTGATATAAAAATCACAATTATGAATTTTATATTTTTATTCCTTGGCGGAACCGGGCTTCCATTCAAACAATATTAACGAGGGATCATTTCAATGCCATAATTATTTTAAAAAAAAAACAGTTTAGCCAAAAATGACACAACTGGAAAACAATCTTCATACCTTTTGTGTTCAACAAAAGAAAGACTGTAATACAGGTTTGTGAGTGAGAAAAATAGGACATTTTTGGGGTGAATTATTCCTTTGAGCTGTTATTGAATGTTATTGAAGTGTGAAGATGCTCACGTCTCTCGTTTTCTGCCTAAAGCTGTTTGGACCAAACTGACACGAGGAGCTGGACACACATGCTTTTTTTCCCATGATTCCACACCGAGACTTTTCCAGCAGAGAGACCACAACATTCATGGCTTCTTTTTGAAATTCTCTCATGCTTTTCTAATCTTTTCTTTGATGCATCAGGACGGCAGTCAATTCATTTACACAAAAACCTCTGTTGAGTTGCAATGAAATCTCTTTCAACTCTTTGAAAGAAACACGTTTACTTGAAGAGACACAAGCCTTTTGCTCATGGTGTTCTGTTTAATCAGAGCTGTAAGATAGTCTGGGTTTCCCTCCCTGCTCATGATCTCTGTAGCTCTAGATGATGATATTCTGCTTAGACTCTAAATAAAGCACAGTCCTGTAGACCAGCTCGCCTCCGCTTCATTCTCCTCCTTTGAGTTCAACAGAAGATATTTAATTCTCTTTGAGTCCAACAGAAGATGCGTTAGCAGCACGTGTGGCTGTATTAATTGAGATAATGGTGTTAAGCGCATCTGAATAGCAAATCGGATAACAGGGTTGCTATAGCAAATCATTTAAAAAGGGCAAATATTGAATAATTAATGGGATGTGGGGGTGAATTAAAATAAAATGTTTTTTTCTTGTATCAGAAAACTCTCACGGCTCAGCATTTGAACAGGAATTATATGCATATATTAATGTTTCATAATGCAAAGCAGGTTCTTACGTGTTTAACATTATAATAATCAGCAGGTCTGGATCACAGTCAGAATTAAGATTCATGTTTACTTTCTAAAATTGATGTTAATAAAAACCACACAGACACATTCGGCCAAGCTGTATAATGACCTCTGTTCTCAGGAGAGTTTTTTGTCAGCTCGGGGCATGTTGTCACACGTATTACAATTTAATAAAAAAATTAATTACATTTCTGTTCACAGTTCACTTACCCCATATACAGTAGTGTGACAGAATTCTGAGATATAAATGTGACATTACAAGACAAAAGTCAGAATTATGAGGTATAAACTTACAATTACAGGAAAAAGTCAGAATTCTGAGATATAAATGTGAAATTACAAGACAAAAGTCAGAAATATGAGGTATAAACTTACAATTACAGGAAAAAAGTCAGAATTCTGAGATATAAATGTGAAATTACAAGACAAAAGTCAGAAATATAAGGTAAAAACTCACAATTACAGGACAAAAGTCAAAATTATGAGATATAAATGTGAAATTACAAGACAAAAGTCAGAAATATAAGGTAAAAACTCACAATTACAGGACAAAAGTCAAAATTATGAGATATAAATGTGAAATTACAAGACAAAAGTCAGAATTATGAGGTATAGACTTACAATTACAGGAAAAAAGTCAGAATTATGAGATATAAATGTGAAATTACAAGACAAAAGTCAGAATTATGAGGTATAAACTTACAATTACAGGGAAAAAGTCAGAATTCTGAGATATAAATGTGAAATTACAAGACAAAAGTCAGAAATATGAGGTATAAACTTACAATTACAGGGAAAAAGTCAGAATTCTGAGATATAAATGTGAAATTACAAGACAAAAGTCAGAAATATGAGGTATAAACTTACAATTACAGGGAAAAAGTCAGAATTCTGAGATATAAATGTGAAATTACAAGACAAAAGTCAGAATTAGAAGGTATAAACTTACAATTACAGGACAAAAATCAAAATTATGAGATGTAAATGTGAAATCACAAGACAAAAGTCAGAATTATGAGGTATAGACTTACAATTATAGGAAAAAAGTCAGAATTATGAGATATAAATGTGAAATTACAAGACAAAAGTCAGAATTATGAGATATAAACTTACAATTACGGGGGGGGTCAGAATTCTGAGATATAAATGTGAAATTACAAGACAAAAGACAATTACATTTAAATTACATTTACATTTAATAATTTAGCAGACGCTTACAAATGATAACAATAGAAGCAATCAAAATAATACGCAAGTGCTATGATAAGTCTCAGCCAAACACAGGACATGTAGCAAGGTTTTTTATTATTATTATTATGAGATATAAACTCACAATTACGAGAAAAATTCAGAATTGAAATTAATGACCTCTGTTCTCAGGAGAGTTTTTTTTTTTTTTTTTTGTCTATTTTATATATATATATATATATATATATATATATATATATATATTTGTCTATGTTTGAATAATTTGGATTTTTTTCTCTGCTGATTGGCCAAATTGTAGTCAGATGAACATTATAAATTAGAAAAGTGAACATTTATTGCAGTTTCATGAAAAAAAGACCAAAAAAATGCACAACATTTGAAAAAGCAGAATTTAAATATAATTTCATTTTTAAATGTTTAATTTTTAATGTTCTGACCAAATTATAGTCAGATGAACATTAGGAAAAAATAAAAGTGGGCAGTGTCCAGTGCATGTGGTTACAAAAAAATATTTATTGTATATAGTAAATATTTAGAAAAAAAACCACACAAACAAACAAAACAAATCACACCTAAGTTTGGTGAATATACCCAAAAAAATATTACTCTCAAAAAAAAAAAAAACCCACACACGTATATATCTATATCTATATACAGGTGTGTGTGTGCGCGCATGCATGCATGTGTGTGTGTGAGTGTCACACACACACACACACTTCAGACCGAGACAAAAGCTTGTCAAGCGTTCAGAGCTCCTCAGCTCATGTATGTGTGTGGAACTCGATGCAGGAACGTGTGAGATTTACAGTAGATTTGTTTATGACTATTAAACATAACTCAGTCCATGTGTGATTTATTATATATGTACCAAACTTTGTCACATTCCAGGATCTTTTTATCACTTTTTCCTAGCTCTGGGCTCTCACAGGTTTAGTTCAGTCAGAATTAATATTCTGTTATCATTCATCACCCTCTAAATGAATGTGGAGCAGATCTGATGATGAGAAATGTCTGAGTTCATATTGAAATTTAGATCGCAGAATTTGGTATCTTGGTAAATTGAGCCATTTGTGTTTGTTTATGTAGCCTGTTTAATCAGGAACAATAATTTAATTATATCTTGTCAATGTACGTGAAGTCTCTTCTGCTCACCAAGGCTGCATTTATTTGATCAAAAACACAGTAAAAACAGTGAAATATTATAACAATTTAAAATAGCTGCATGTGATTCTGTTAAAAAGTAATTGATTGCTGTGATCAAAACTTTCTGTTCATCTGTGAATCCTGAAAAATAAAATATATCACGGTTTCCACAAAAATATTGTGCAGCATAACTGTGTTCAACATTGATAATAATCAGTATATTATTATGATTTCTGAAGATCATGTGACACTGAAGACTGGAGTAATGATGCTGAAAATACAGCTGCGCATCACAGAAATACATTACAGATTAACACATATTCACATAGAAAACAGCTGTTTTAACTTGCAAAAATAATTTTGTAAAATTGTTTTACTGTATATCTGATGAAATAAATGCAGCCTTGGTGAGCATTACTTTAAACTTTTTTCTTTTTCTTTTTAGAATAAATGGAGGACATTTGCTGAAGCCTGAAATTATTATGCTCCTTTTCTCAGGAGAAACATCTGTGAAGCATCAGCAAACGTCCTCCATTTATTCTCAAGAGATCATTATGTGATTTCTCTTTCCTCCCTAAATCAAAAGCCAAATTTAACATGAGACTTTAACGCTCTGCTCTCATGATGTTTTACTGTCGTGCAGCTCTGGACCCACATGATCTCCGCTTTTCCATCTGATCCATCGGCAGCAGATCCCTCATGAATAAAAAGAGCTTGTAAATAAAAGCCGATCTGAAGCCGCGCAGAAGCTTTGATCCTATTATGTGTCACAAAAGCGTAATCAATATCCAATCAGGAGAAATACGACACGAGGGCCTCTGTTGTCACAGGTTATGTCTCCATTGCAGCAGGCCAGGTGTTGCACGGTATTGATGTCAGTTTAGGAAGCGTCGATGAGAGATAGAGAGAGCCAGAGATAATTAAAACCAGGGATGCGGAGGAAGACGACAGATTAGAGGTGATGAAGAAGCGTTCAGTTCCCAGCAAACATCTGAGCGGCGTTTACATAATTACCGACGCCGTCTCCAGATGACTGAGCTGAAGGGCAAATCAACAGCTTCATTCCTCTGCAAAGTTTCTCCTTCACTTTTGCCCTCGTGTTTCGTTTCAAAGCTCAGAATCTATTTTCAGGCTCTGATGTTTTGCATTTGAACGGTTCATTTATGATCAAATAAAATGCTTCATATTCTGATGTTCAAGACGAACTTTAAATGTCAGCTTGACAATCTTTCCTGAAAGTTTAAAGCAGCTTTACGAAGTTTAAATGTTCTGTAGGCCTTGTGTAGATTACAGTAAATACAGTCTCTTTTGCTCAACAAGGCTGCATTTATTTAATCAAATATACAGTAAAAATATGAAGTATTTTTGCAATTTAAAATATCTGTTTTCTATGTGAATATGTGTTAAAATGTAATTTATTTCTGTGATGCGCAGCTGTATTTTCAGCATCATTACTCCAGTCTTCAGTGTCACATGATCTTCAGAAATCATAATAATATACTGATTTACTGCTCAACAAACATTTCTGATTATTATCAATGTTGAAAACAGTTGTGCTGTTTCATATTTTTGTGGAAACCGTGATTTATTTTATTTTTCAGGATTCACAGATGAATAGAAAGTTCAAAAGAACAGCATTTAATTGAAACAGAAATCTTTTGTAACATTATAAATGTCTTTACTGGCACTTTTGATCAATTTAATGCATCATTGATGAATTTTGTAAAACAAAATGTAACATTTTTGTAACATTTACAGGCTGTCATTGAGTTTGACAGTGAAGCAGCTTTTCCTCCAGCGGCCCGTTACGCTGTACAATCCTCCACGTTTCCCTTTTGATTTATGTTATTTCCAAGAGCATAGTTTCCATAAATACAAGATGAAATGTGTGATCGCAGCCTGTTATTTACATCCCGTCATCCTCTGGTTTCTGTGTAATTCAGAGGGCGGCATAAAATCATTGAGATCAAAGTCAGAGCGAGTGATGGAGAGTCACACGGCACACCTGAGACTGTAAAGCTGCTGATACACAATCTGTATTGTTAATAGCGCTGAATAAATAAAAGTGACTTGACCTGAGACATGATGACATGATGACACTGTGATGGTCAAGAACCGTCTGAACCACATGTAAAAACCAGACACAGTTTGTTATTTGACTTGATGTATAGATGGAGAGACTTGATGTCAAATAACAAACTGAGAATATATATATAAAACATAAGATTAGTTGATGATTTAATAATACAGCAGCATGGAAGAAATCAATAAAGAATACAAATCTGTTACATTATTTAATCAAAGTAATCAGAGCAAGTTCATCGAATAACATGGATCATTAAATCTCTCCGCTAATCAATGATTGCAGTCATTAAAGGAAGAGTTCACCCAAAAATCCTCATTCAAGATGTAGACGAGTTCCACAAGTAATCTACACCACTCCAGTCCATCAATTAACGACTTAAGAAGACAAAAGCTGTGTGTTTGTAAGAAACAAATCCAGCATTTAGATGTTTTTTAATTCAAATCCTAGTCCATAATCCATAATAATGCTTCCTTCAGTGAAAAAGTGTTCTGGTCTGAATCAGGAGAGAAATCTGTAGCGTTTACAAACCAAAACAGCTCTAAACTAATATGTGTCTGGATTTTGATGTGAGAGACAACAAGAGATGCACTTTTTCACTGGTTACTATTATATGAAATATTACATATTTTAGTACAAAACATCTTAATGCTGGATTAGTTTCAGCTTTTGTCTTCTCCAGATGTTAACTGATGGACTGGAGTGGTGTGGATTATTGTGATGTTTTTATCAGACTCTCATTCTGACGGCACCCATTCACTGCAGAGCATCCATTGCTGAGACACTGATGCAGAGACACATTTCTACAAACCTGATGAAGAAACACACTCATCCTAATCTAAGATGAACTGAGGGTGTGCGCATTTTCAGATAATTTTCATTTTTGGATGAACCGTTTGTAATTTTTCACCAGCAATTTCTTATTAAATCCGAATTTATTCTACATTTTTGTCTCATTCAAAATCATAATTTGTACATCACAGCATGCAGCAAAATGGTAAAGCAAAATGACATGTAACGTATGCACACAGTTTCTGTGATGTGTGTGTTCACTTACACAACTAATCACTACAATCTGATGAACTGATAGAAAACCAGAAATTGTGAGTGTTTTAACTCGTTGTTTGTTTAGTGCATCAAACTAGTCACATTCTGCAGCAGTTTTTGTTAGTTCATAGTAGTTGTGTGTGTGTGTGTGTGTGCGTGCGTGTGTGCATGTTTATGTGGTTTATGAGGACACAAATTTGTATAATGACATGGGTATGACAGAGGTATTACAATATGAAGGTGGTTTATGAGGACACTGCCTATGTCCCCGTAATTCAAAAGGCTTAAAAAACATACTAAATGGTGTTTTTTGAAAATCTAAAAATGCACAAAGTCTCCTGTGAGGGCTAAGTTTAGGTGTAGGGTTGGTGTAGGGCAATAGCACACACAGTTTGTTCAGTATAAAAACCATTACGCCTATGGAGAGTCCCCATAAACCACAAAAACCAACATGTGTGTGTGTGTGTGTTGTAGAGTGACGTAAGTCTTGCCCATTTAAAGTGTTGTGCTAAAACACCAGATATTTCAACAAAGAGGTCAGGAGAGAAGCTTTCAGCTTTCAAAGGAGAATCTGGAATCGCTAGTGAAGATCCCCAGAGTTTCTGTCACGGAGAGCGCACAGCTCGTTTCACTTCTATAACGTCATGAATTTCTGAGTGAAATATGATACTGAGTGAGACATAGGGCAGGATTTGAGTCGATCCATGAGGACTTGAATTGTCGGTGAAAAGCAGGGCTGAGGAAAATTCAGAGTTGAAGGACTGACTCAATTTCAGTTCATAAATGTGAATTTGAATTGACCACAGCATACAGGAAATTCAAATGGAATGACAGGAAGAGGAATTTACTCAATTGTAATTCAAAGAGATTTAATGCACTCTGGGAAATTCCACCCTAATTTAGTCAAATATGATGAACTATATATAAACTAGGGATGCACCGATACCGATACTGGTATTGATATCAGCGCCGTTAATGCAGGAAATCACAGACATTACTGGAACGTTTGTAGTTTGGTCGGAAATGTCAAAAAGCAAACAAGTAAAACAATGCACAAGTTACTAAAGTTACTTGATGGTAAGGAGTGACAGGGAGAGAGAGAAAGCACAATACATTCACTATAAACAATATTTAAAAAAATGCATTAAAAAACTAGCAGCCTGTTGGAAACAACGTTAATTGCATTATATATATGAGTCGCTTTGGAATATAAGTCGCAGCATGGTTCAGATGATAAAAAAGGCGACTTGTTTCAGAAAATATGCTCATCTCTGTTACAAGATTTATATATAAAGAGTGATTCCTTGCATTATTAGAGCAAGCAGTGGTGATTACAGTTCTGAGCCACTGCAATGGAGCAGCTCTAATGTGCTATTGACTTAAAGTAGGCCTACCATAGAGCAAAAACTCAAATAAAACTATTTAAAAAAGATGAATAGTGAAAGAAACAAACGTTTGTAGAATACATTTTAATGGGCATAATTAAGTGTGAAAATCACTGAAGGAAGTATCTATTTGCTGAATGAACTAAGCTAACTAACATTATACATATT
The DNA here is from genome assembly GCF_936440315.1 of Barbus barbus. Lineage (NCBI taxonomy): Eukaryota > Metazoa > Chordata > Actinopteri > Cypriniformes > Cyprinidae > Barbus > Barbus barbus. Next base: position 30,034,806 of record NC_136751.1, read on the forward strand.
CTTTTGGTTTCAGCACCCTGGATTTTTAAAAGTTATAAATGCAATGAAAATATAGGTATTGGTACTCAGTATCGGCATGTACCAAAAATAAAACTATTGGTGCATCCCTAATATAAACTAAATAAAAATGTATAGAAATGATGTTTGAAACATCTTATCTGCCTATCTATATTCGAGTTTATGCTTAAAACATGAAAAAAAATCTTACAATGGGGTCAGAAAAATCGACTTGCTTAGATTTGAATTTAATTTGTTTTTCTGACCCCATCGACTGATGTTTTTCTTGTTTTAAGCAACAACTCGCTTAATTTTGATACTTTCTCAGGACAAAACAACTTAATATAGCTTCTAATTTAAATACATACTGATTTAAAAATGTTTAGATATTTGTACTGGAATACAAGACAAAAATATTGAGGAAGAAAATATTTTTGCTGTTTTCAAATTCATGAAACACGTTTTGCAAAACACAACACACAATTCTCTATGTAACACACAAAAATCGAACAGGAATTAATATTGTGGCAAAGGAGTTTGCAAATGTTTGTCTATTAGATGTGTTTGTGATATTTTGAATGCAGTGCTTCATTTTGCAAGAGATGTGAAGCATTTTGTGTGTGCAATTCTTGGCAAAGTTTTGAAAATGAGTAAGAAGTTGAAAAAACTGTATACATCAAATGGAGCTGAGCATCAGTGTTATAGTGCACTTGTGTTCATGCTGGTGTGTGTGTATGTGTGTGTGTGTGTGTGTGTGTGTGTGTGTGTGTGTGTGTGTGTGTGTGTGTGTGTGTGTGTGTCTGAATGAAGGTCAGAGTGACTCACAGCTCAGTGAGTCAGTGTTCAGAATGTCAGAATGGAGTTTGTCTTATCTGGATCACTTTTGCTCGTCGTGACACATTTATGGAAATTGGAATAAAGCGTCCTTTGCGCGTCTTTCGCCTGATTTGATAAAAACATGAAATTGGGGCGTTGATTTCCTCAGCACTGAAGTTCCTCGAAAAGCTACTTTTTGGTCAAATTTATGCAAAACTTCAAGAAAAGCAGCAGCCTAAAATCTCCAGCACCCTGCTGGATCTCCGCTCGCGGCGCTTTGGCTAAATCTGTGCGCTGCGGCTCGTTAATCTCTCCTGCCATCGCCAGAGACGAGCGTGAGCGCACCTTCACCCGCAGCCCGGAGGAACATGATGCAACTCGCTGGCGAAACCTGCAATCGCCCCCCTCCTCACAGAAACTACTGTGTGTGTGTGTGTGTGTGTGAGAGAGAGAGAGAGAGAGAGAGAGAGAGAGAGAGAGAGAGAGAGAGAGACAAAACAAACGCGTTTCATTGTTTATTCGTGTCTCGTTAGGCCTGTTGCTAACTACATCCCAGACAGAGTTTTCATGCATCTCAGGGCGTTTGCGACAAAACTAAACGCGTATTATTTTGCACAGGTTTGTTTGGATGCTCTCCAGTGCCTGCAACTTCATCTGTATCTTAGCAACCTGCTCGGCGACAGCGAGATCAGAGAGGATGCTGATTAACCTGTTGCTATGACTACAGTGGGAGGCAGTAACTCTTTAGGTTCTGATGCTGAACGAGAGAGAGTGAATCGATGATGATTTGCATCTCGTTTGTCTCATATGTGTCTCGTCTGTTTTCCTCTCTCAGCTTGTGTAACAGTCACGTGTGGATTCATCCAGACTGAACTCATCATTTATGAAACATGTTTGCATTTATGAAATGCATATCAAAACATTGGATAATCTTTCTGCTGTCTTTTAATCTCACATTAACTGAAATAAAATAACAGGAAAACACTTTATTTCAGATAATTGCCAAGGAAACATTTCTCATCGTCTTTTAGTTTAAGTTGAAGTACTAAAATAACTCAAATGGAATAAACTAAAACTAATAAATAAAAATGTATCTGCACATATAAAAAAAAACTAAAATTAATAAAAAATACAAAAAACATTATCACTTAAACTGTAAAAGTAAAATCTAAATCAAAACGAAAAATAACTAAAACTAATAAGATTACTAAAAACTGTATGTACATATTTAAAAAATAATAATAAAACAAGTAATAAAAATGACAACAACAAAAAAAAAATACTGAAACCTTTAGCCTGAAAACAAAAATAACTAAAACTAAAATTAATAAATAAAAATTAATAAAAGCTATGTAGACATATTGAAAAAAACTAAACCTAGTGAAAAGTGAAAGGTTCAAAGTAAAAAATGAACTTATAAAATAACTAAAACTAACTAAACTAAGTAAAAACTAATAAAATCTACAGTATCTAAAAAACTAAAACTAATAATATGACAAACAAAACAAACTTGCTAAAACTTTCAAATTAAAGTGTAAACTGAAAATATAAAAATAACTAAATACACTAAAAAATAAAATTGAATAAAACATGTATAGACATATTAATAACTAATAAAAATTACCATTAAACAATAAAGTTACTAAAACTTTAAAATTAATGTGAAAAAAAATATATATATATACGCAAGTCTTTTTAAAAAATTATGAAAAACTTGATAGTATGTCAATTGTACAAAAATACCACTGCACATATATATATTGTGTTTAGCTGATGTTTTGCTCGGCAGGTGATTGTATTTTCTCTGAGCACCACAGAAATGAGACTTTAAGGCGAAACAAAGCAGTACAAACTGCCGAGCGTTTGAGAATATAAAATGCAAATCCATCTTGCTGAGTGCAGAACATTAACAGATTTGAGCTAATGGCCAAAACTGTCTGCATTTTTTACCCATTGCAATTACAATCCAACATGTCAATTCATCAAGCGCTGTGCATACGGTAATTATACTGCCACATCAACAGATGCGTTTTTATAACATTTCAATTAGAGGAGGAACCAATTACAGAAGTCATCACATGTAAGTCAACGGGGGTCGTTTCCATGCGCCACACTCCATCATCACGAGCCACTCTTACAAAATCAGCAGAACAAAATCTGATCGTGTTTGAGTTTATCAGTGTATGCAGAAGAGTTTATATATACAGCTGACGTCAAAACTTTACATACACCTTTCAGAATCTGCAAAATGTTAATTATTTTACCAAATTAAGAGGGATCATACAAAATGCATATTATTGTTTATTTAGTACTGACCTGAATAAGACATTTCACATAAAAGATGTTTACATACAGTACACAAGAGAAAATAATAGTTGAATTTATAAAAATGACCCCGTTCAAAAGTTTACATCCCCTTGATTCTTAAAACTGTTACCTGAATGAGCCACAGCTGTGTTTTTTTTTGTTGTTTAGTGATAGTTGTTCATGAGTCCCTTGTTTGTCCTGAACAGTTTTGTCCTTGTTTGTCCTGGAGTCTGTTTCTACACGATCCCTTCATTGGTTTCATTGTGACTATATGGGGTAATAAAATCATTAATTTCTCATTCTCCGCCTATTAAAGGCTTTTCAGCAGAATGTAAACTATAAAAGACAATTATGAAAAGCAAAACAATTCTGGAAAAAAATCAAATGTGATTTATTAAGTATATCCTATATTGTTTTGGTGGTAGATTATGCAGTTAATAAATAAAAAAATAAAAAATAAAAAACTATGTAAGCAAATTTGGAAGACAAAATTCAATTATTTTGTTTTTGGTTTATTGGAAGATTATTTGATTATGTTTTACAGGAAAATACTATTTCAATCTTTCTTCTTCACAATTTAATTCGATGTTTTACTTTAATATTTACTTCAATGTTTTTATTTGTGAAATTCAGCAATTTCTCATTGAAAATAGTTTAAAAGTAAATCCTATACCAATTTAAATTTTTTCAGTCTAGTACAGTCTTGAACCAGCTGTTTGAAAATAAATCTCCGAAACCACTAGAGAAAAGAAGCATTTCTGACAGACAGACCCTGTGACAACTAGCCCCGGTGTGCATTTGCATTGTGCTTGACAGGATTAGATGAAGATGCTCCTTCATCATAATGTTTGTGGTTTCCTAATGTTCTCATGCAAGTTAATTTAATGAAGGAGCTAAAGTGTTTCATGGATGAAAACATGTCTGACAGGAAAATGATGAAACCTGCTACACTTCTGTCGTTTGGGTTTTGTTGAACATTAGCATCTCTATCTCTCTCTCTCTCGCCTCGGGCTGTTTGACAGGTTGATGTGAAGAGATGTAAATTTATCAAAATGCATTGCACACTGTTTCCAAATCCAATTTCCGCCTCACATTGGCTTTATGACGAACAGTGTTCAGCCATAATCAAACGTTGTTTTCACTCCTAATTCATGATTCCCAGCGTGAACCTGCCACAAATGGACAAAAATCTAAATAATACATTTCAGTGTGATCAGATCTTTTCATCCCAAACGACACACTGAATTGGCTTTGGGAGGGGAAAAGACATAACAGGTGTTTTTCCGAGAACTAGACCTTCATCTGGGCCTGCGCTCCAGAACAATAACACATCAGAAGATGTGAAGCTGCACATGCTCGGATGATTCATCTGAATGAGATCATTTTGGGATCAAATGTCATCTGATGTTGTAGTATTTCCATCCTGTAATGTCCTGATATGACACAGCTGTATATTCTCCTACTGACCTCTACAGGACACACTGAGAACTGCAGGAGCTCGATGACATAAACTATTTGAAACATTTTGCTTTTATTTTTTATTAATTTATTTATTTATTGTAAATACTATGCATGCAGCTTATAAGCTTTAACCTTGAAATATATAGACACTACACAAAAGTTTGGGTTCGTGTGTTTTTTTTTATGTCTCTTCTGCTCACCAAGGCTGCATTTATTTAAACAAAAATACAGTAAAAATATTATTAAAGATATTATTGCTATGTAAAATATTTGTTTTCTATGTGAATATATATTAAAATGTATTTTATTCCTGTGATCTGCAGCTGTATTTTCAGCATCATTACTCCAGTCTTCAGTGTCACATGATCTTCAGAAATCATTCTAATATACTGATTTACTGCTCAACAAACATTTCTCATTATTATCAATGTTGAAAACAGTTGTGGTGCTTCATATTTTTGTGGAAACCGTGATGCATTTTATTTTTCATTATTCCCAGATGAATAGAAAGTTCAAAAGAACAGCATTTATATGAAATATAAATCTTTTGTAACATTATAAATGTCTTTACTGTCACTTTTGATCAATTTAATGTATTTTATTTCATGAAACATGAAAAGCTATATATTTACCTTTACTGAATATGCTGTTCAATAAATATGCCAAACTGTATTTTTGAAGTTTAATTTTTCAGTTTTAATACACAGTGACTGAATCAAAATTATTGCATGTGTTAATGTGTAAGAAAAACGTGAGATTTCTGTGAAAATGTGAAATGCAACTCATCTTTGTTAATTGTCTGAACACAAATTGCAGTTCTGCTGTAAAAATGTATTTGAATGATTTTTGGTTTTTCTGTGAATGTGGTTGATAATGAACTTTATGTATATCATAAGGAAACTGCTAAAGGATTGTGTGAAATGTGTGTATCCGGTTGGAAAAGAAACAATAAAAGTGTCCCATCAGTGTGTTTATGGGATGTTATTAGAGGCTTGTTTAAAGATGCAGGATATGGTTGCATCAGAATTTCAAGGTTATTTTCCCTCTTCACTGACTTTATTAAAGTGATGTTGATTAAACCACATTGTGAGCATTAGATCTCATCTGCACTAAACCTGAATCACAGGCCTCTCTTGTTTTCATCTGTTGGTAAATCACATTCAGGAGATTTGATCAGAGACGTTCCTCAGATCTGCTTTCTGTGTTTCTGCCATCATGTCGGACCGCATGACCTCCCACGTCGCTGCGATGTGAAGAGGGGTCTGTATCTTGGCAACGCACCTAGCAACCACTTCTCGTAACCATGGATTATAAACTGTTGCCAAGGGAGACAGAGATGGAGGATTGATTTTCAAGGATGACATTTAAACATGAGAAGAGAAGAGAAGAGAAGAGAAGAGAAGAGAAGAGAAGAGAAGAGAAGAGAAGAGAAGAGAAGAGAAGAGAAGAGAAGAGAAGAGAAGAGAAGAGAAGAGAAGAGAAATTATGCTAAATTATAAAGGTGCTGCGTTTAAAAAACGGTCTACATTTTTTTAAAAATTATAAATAAATCAAAGATGCCCTTTTGTGTTGTTTTCCAATACAAATATCTATACATTCTTAAATGCAGATACATTTTAAGAAACAAAATGACAATATATTGTGATGTTTTCTGAAGAAAGAAAAAGTATCAAATTTAAGTGAGTTTAAGCTTAAAACAGGAAAAAGAAAACTTAATTGGGGTCAGAAAAAAATTATTTTTCTTGTTTTAAGCTGAAACACTTATTATTTTACACTATTTATTTATTTGTTTATTTGACAGTTAAATACCTATGTGTTATTTTGCTTCTCAAGTTAATGCATCTTCATTTATAAACTTTTAGATATTTATATTGAAAAACAAGACAAAAAAATACTGAGGAAGACATTTTTTTTTTTTTTATTTTGCTGTGTTGGAGTACATTACAAGAAAATATTATTTCAGTTTTTCTACTTCAAAACTTCACATTTAATCCAGTGTTTTACTTGCAGTTTCTTTGTAATTATTAACTAGCAATTTACTAGATTTCTGAATGAAAACTGGCTTTTCCTTTTTTCCTTTGAAAAACCTACACTCCAAAATTAACTTCACAAAAACTTCAGTAATTTCACAAAGTGACAGCAAGTAACACATTGAATTAAATGTGAAATGTGTAGAAAACTTGAATAATTATTTTCATGTAAAATGTAAAATAATATTTTTCAGGGAAAATAAATAAATGTGGATCAGAATTGTTGTGAAATATGAAATCTAAAAGCCTAAAAGTCATCAGGAAATTTTATAGAATAGCAACTAAAGTGTAAATTATTAGATTAAATTTGATACATTATTTCATTTCAAAAGCAAAACATGATTTGGTTGATTTGTTGACTCTTGAAATAGACAGATCTGGCTCATGTCAGTTTAGAGCAAATTTTACTGTATTTTTGACTAGTGATGACATTTAGGCTCTCATATGTATAGCAAAACAAGGGCACAAACACACACACACACACACACACACACACACACACACACACACACTTACACACACACACCTGATCGTGGTATGAAGGCCTTTACACCAGCACAGCACACAAACTGCTCATTAGCCAGACTGCTCGTTTCCCATCATGCCCTGAGTGAAATGACACACACAGGAGTGTAGCCTGCAGGGCAGCCGCTGGATATGAAAGTGTTCAGTGTCGACCCTCCAGCTCTCGCCCGCATCTAATGATAACCTGCCAGCGCTCAGCTGCACTAATGCACAGCGCACATCCTTGGAAAGAGACTAACTCAACTCTGTGTGTGTGTGTGTGTTTATGTGTGTGTGTGTTTATGTATATGTGTGTGTGTGTGTGTGTGTGTGTGTGTGTGTGTGTGTGTGTGTGTGTGTGTGTGTGTGTTTATGTATGTGTGTGTGTGTGTGTGTGTGTGTGTGTGTGTGTGTGAGAGAGAGAGTGTGCGTGTGTGCATGTTTATGTGGTTTATGAGGACACAAATTTGTATGACATGGGTATGACAGAGGTATTACAATATGAAGGTGGTTTATGAGGACACTGCCTATGTCCCCGTAATTCAAAAGGCTTAAAAAACATACTAAATGGTGTTTTTTTTTTATCTAAAAATGCACAAAGTCTCCTGTGAGGGCTAAGTTTAGGTGTAGGGTTGGTGTAGGGCAATAGCACACACAGTTTGTTCAGAATAAAAACCATTACGCCTATGGAGAGTCCCCATAAACCACAAAAACCAACATGTGTGTGTGTGTGTAGTGTGTGTGAGAGAGTGTGTGAGTGTGGTGTGTGTGCAGTTTGGGCAGTGTTCATATATATATATATATATATATATGAAGATTTCAGATGCTTCAGACTTCAGATTTTTCTGAGATTTTTTTTCTTCTTTAAAATGAAATAGAAAAAATAGAAAAAGGGTAAACAAAAAACAAGTGCATGTACATGGGTAAAATAAATAAATAAATAAAATAAAATAACAAAATTAGATCTATTCCAGGGATAAAAAAATAAAAAAATTAATTAACCAAATTAAAGTGACATAGTGACGTCTTTTTAGTTTTTCTGTTTCTATTATTGTACAAAATAGTATCATATTGTTTCATTTCTTTTATATAATGTTCACTATTTGGCTTAGCTTTAGCCCATTTCTTTACATGAATATGATATTTTCCAAGTAAAATAATTAGTTGTATAAGAAAAGAAATTGTACTTTTAGAATCAATGGTATCTTGTACAAAAACAGTTTTGGTTGTAAAATAGCAGCTTCCCTTTGAGTGTGATCCAGCAGCGCCACCGTGTGGCGAGAAAGAGACGCTCATCCATCACAAACATCATCTACTGATTGAGGATTTGAATTCTTTCAGAGCTTTTAGAGCAGTTTGTGTGGTATGAACGAGAAAGTGAGGGTATCTTAGGTTTCTCGGGTGTTGTTCAGGTTGTGTCCACGTGATGGAAGCAGAATCCACCAAAACTAACGAAATGCCTCGAGTTTCTGTTCCACAATATTCGCTTTTAGAATTGATGGAGTTCTTAAAACTGTTGCTGAAGTGCATATAGTGATGAAATCATTATTCAATCAAAGAAAACGCCCTTTGAGAATATAATTACAAAGATCTTACAAAGAAATGAACAAACCTAACAGAGAAAAAAAGACTAAGTGAGGAATATAATGGAGAAAATGAGTTCGTAGGCTACACTTTAGTAAACTATAGCCCATATGTGACCCTGGACCACTAAACCAGTCATAAAGGTCAATTTGGTGAAATTGAAATTTATACATAATCTGAGAGCTGAATAAATCATCTTTCCATTGATGTATGGTTTGTTAGGATAGGACAATATTTGTCTGAGATACAACTATTTGAAAATCTGGAATCTGAGGGAGCAAAAAAATCTAAATATTGAGAAAATCTCCTTTAAAGTTGTTCAAATGAAGTTCTTAGCAATGCATATTACTAATCAATAATGAAGTTTTGATATATTTATAGTAGGACATTTACAAAATATCTTCATGGAACATCATCTTTACTTAATATCCTAATAAATTTTGGCATAAAAGAAAAATCTATCATTTTGACCCATACAATGTATTGTTGGTTATTGCTACAAATATACCCCAGCGACTTAAGACTGCTTTTGTGCTCATATCATTAAAGATCAGATCCATTTGAACGAACGTTCTATTAATGTTACTGATATGACATTTGTCCGGAACGTTGAGAGAACCTTGCCAGAACATTCTAAGGACGTTCTCTGTTGGCTGAGTTTGAAATTATATACTTTCTAAATCACTTCTCAGTTAATAACGAACACGTTTAACACAAACACCATCCTGTACACATGCACATGCCTGTTTATTTATTAAGATACGAGTGTTTATTATTCAGATCTTGCAGGAGTTCAGACGTGTCCAGACCCCGCCCCCGTCTGAACCCTCATTTGAATAATTTGTGCTAATTGCTCACTTATGTGGAGAGGATCTGGCAGCCCTCAGACCGCTGATGAACTACACGTCTCTGGTGCCATTAACTCACTAAACATCTCAGCTCTCGAGTGTCTATTCACACACGAGAGGCCTGCGGCGCGCTCACATCAAATGCTGTTTGCAGAGTGAAACACTGAAGAGACACTGTGAGCTTTAATGCTCATCTGGCAATGCCAGGATTTGAGTGAATATCAAGAGTGTGCATGTGTGTGTGAATCAGGGTTGGGCTAAATTCAGTTTGAGAATAGACTCCCTTTTAACTCACGAGTTGGAGTTTGAATTGAATTGCCTACGACATACAAGATGTTGCATTGAAATGTGAATGATAACAGCTCAACAGTGAACGCCCACAGACCTAAAACAATCTTCAGTTCTTCAGTGAAGAGCTTAAACTAAAGCAAGCGGCTCAGAGATTAAGAACCTGAAGCTAAATGTCTTTCAAAAGAGACAAAGTACAAGACTGTGAACTTAATGCCTTTCGTGAGGAAATGAACTACAGTCCCATGAGGCATTGTGAATGATTTGATATATGACAAGACAATATACAAGTATTTACCTGTAGTCTTTGATTATGAAAAGAAACTTTTGCAATTATATTGTTATTATTATTATTATTATTATTATTAAAGGAATAGTTCTCCCAAAACTTATCATTCTGTCATCATTTACTCTTTTAACCTTCTTTTTAACCTCATTTGACCCTCATGTCCTTCCAACCCTGTATGACTTTTAAACACAAAGATATTTTAAAGATTATTGGGAACCATACAGTTTTGGTTGCCGTTGTCTTTTATTATGTGCACAAAACAACACTGAGACTTTCTTTAAAATATCTTATTTTACTTTCCACAACAAAATGAAAGTCATATAGATTTGTAGGTAAATGATGACATTTTCCTCTAACATTCTTCATATTTTATGTTTTTATATTTCTACATGTATTAATATTACATATATTTTATAATTTCTTTGTATAATTTTTCTAAATTTGTTGAAATCGCATTGACTTTTTAGTTTTCAGGTAATTAAATAAATACATAATGAATGAATAAAATCAGTGAATGGATTGATAGATAGATGCGTGTGTGACTGGCCTGCGGCCCCCATGAGGAAAAAAATATTAAAAATAGTAAACGATGTTTATCTGACAGTGTAACAATGCAAACAGGTTTTCTGTAAGGGGTAGGTTTAGGGTTAGGGCAGTGGTTCTCAAACCTCTCCATGAAGTACCCCCAGCGCTGCACATTCTGTATGTCTCACTATATCTGACACACTCACTTCAGGTCTTGCAGTCTCCACTAATGAGCTGATGAGTTGAATCAGGTGTGATAGATGAGGGAGACATACAAAATGTGCAGCGCTGGGGGTATTCCAGCACAGGTTTGAGAACCACTGAGTTAGGGGATAGAAAATATTGTTTGGTCAGAATAAAAATAATAGAAGTCTATGGAAAGTCCCCACAGTGCACTGAAACAAACGTGTGTGTGTGTGTGTGTGTGTGTGTGTGTGTGTGTGCATGCGTGCGTGCATGTGTGTGTGCTACAGCAGAGGTGGATCTGTAACATCTGCATCAGACTCTCATCAGTGCTGCTCTGGTGTCAGTGATGTCATCCATTGAATCTCATGTTCACTGTCCTGCTCTGATGGATTTGATATGATTGCTCGTCTAATTGAGCCGTCAGACGCAGTGGTGTGTGTGTGTGTGTGTGCATGGCCTATCTGTTAACCGTTATTTATGAGCATCATTAGGACATTAAACCCTCATCCGTTCATGTTTCCCGCTCGTTCACCGAAACGCCGTCACTTCATCTCTGTCACCATCGATTTTAATACGTGTATTTTCACGCGGAACAATAAACGATGTCGACAGCAGAAGAGCACTCATCAATTCTGACTTTAGCACTTAGTTTTGCTTTTAACCCACAATGGAAATAACAAAAAAAATTAACAAATGCATTTTTATGGCATGAAATCATGATAATGTGCTTGTATTTTTTTGTTTTTAAATATGCACCATAGCAATAACATGCATGCATGTAGAAATAAATGAATTATATAAATACATACATACATAGTATTTTTGGGGTTTTTTTCCAGTACAAACATCTAAAGATTATTAAATCAAGATACATTTAAGCAAAATAACAAACTATATTAAGTCTTGTTTAGAAGTTTATTAAAGTTAAGTCAGTTTATGCTTAAAACATGAAAAATATCTGCCAGTGGCATCAGAAAAATTTGCTTGTTTTGCATTGAATTAAGTTGTTTTTTCTTCATTTTGCTTCTTAAGCTAATGTATATTGAATCAAGAATGTTTAGATGTTTGTACTGCAAAAGAAGTCAAAAATACTAAGAAAATCAATTTTGCAGTGTATTCCTTCTCTGAGTACCACAGTTCAAGTTCAAGTTTATTTGTTTACATTTACATTTATTCATTTAGCTGACGCTTTTATCCAAAGCGACTTACAATTGCTAAGTATGTCAGAGGTCGCACGCCTCTGGAGCAACTAGGGGTTAAGTGTCTTGCTCAGGGACACATTGGTGTCTCACAGTGGATTCGAACCCGGGTCTCTCACACCAAAGGCATGTGTCTTATCCACTGCGCCATCACCACCCCATCAGCTTTTTACGATACAAATTGTTGCAAAGCAGCTCTACAGGAAATTAAATTTCCACAATATATTTATATATTGCAGAAACTTAATATATGTAATTCTGTATGTTGTCTGAGGGGTTGGTATCATCTTTTCTCAGATCATTTAAGGGTTGGATCCAGACTGAAGCTTCTGTAATTCCTAGAAACAGAGAAACAAATAGAGACATAATTAGCGTAGCTGCTGTTCCATCTAAGCAAAAATGATTTGTTCAACCCAAGCTAAAGAATAATAATAAATGTACATTTGATCAGATATAACTGCAGTACAAGATTATAAGATGCATTATGTGAATGCTTGGCTAAAGAGATGTGTCTTTAATCTAGATTTAAACAGAGAGAGTGTGTCTGAACCCCGAACGTTATCAGGAAGGCTATTCCAGAGTTTGGGAGCCAAATGTGAAAAAGCTCTACCTCCTTTAGTGGACTTTGCTATCCTAGGTACTACCAAAAGTCCAGAGTTTTGTGACCTTAGAGAGCGGGTTGGATTGTAGCGTGGTAGAAGACAAGTTAGATACGCAGGAGCTAAACCATTTAGGGCCTTATAGGCAAGTAATAATATTTTATAAATGATACGGAACTGAATAGGTAGCCAGTGCAGAGACTGTAAAATTGGAGTAATATGATCATATTTTCTTGATCTGGTAAGAACTCTAGCCGCTGCATTTTGGAATATGGGCACTTTATGCCGAGCCCAATCGAATAGTTCTGTATCTTTGTCATGTGGCTCTATTGTACTGTACGTTATTGCAAATCATCCGTGCTCAAAGGATATTCACCTCCACTGTCTTGTTTTCCGTCTTTCTCTTCTCTGTCCTTGCTTTCATCTACTTATCTTTCCATTCCTTGCTCCATTTGCGCTTCTATTCAGACCTGTCCAGGGTTTAATCACTTTCATCATGGTTTCTATTAGAGCGACTGAATACAGAGTAATTAAAGTGGAGAACAGAGAGAGAGAGACGGACACAGAGCCAGTCATCCATGACAGACAGACAGAACAAAAGAGCTGAAGAACGAGGCGCTTTACAGGTCAGAGAGAGAGAGAGAGACGGAGTCAGTGCTTCTCCAGCCTGAGAATCAGACGCTTTTACACGCAGAGGACAGGATATGAGCATGAGAGAAGTTGGGCCATTTCTTCAGCAAATAACTTTTAAATCCTCTAGCCTAGAGGAATGCATTAAATGCATTTTTGCTCTGATTTCTGGACTCATGTCTGTTAGATTGGCAAAGAAAGCTTTGATGAAAACAGCAGTTTTGATGTAGTGGTGCAATGATGTCATTTCAAGTGTGTGAATTAAACACTGGTCACTGTCATCCTGAGTTTAAAATAAAATAAATTAAATTAAATTAAAATAAATGGTAATAATAATTATTATTATAATTATATTTAATTATAAATTTATTATTATTATTATTATTATTATAAGAAAATAATTCATCAAAATAATTGTAATAATTATTGTTGTTGTTGATGTTGTGATGAATGATTTTAATAATATATGTATTAATAATAGCAATGTTGTTATTATTATTATTATTATTATTATAAACTTTTAATTGAGAAATTCTTAATTGAGAACAATTAAGAAGTAACTTAAAGATATAAAAATGTAAAAAATTTAATAAATAAAAATGTAAAAATTAACTTTAACATAATTCATTATTTTTGGCAGATGAATGCTTGAAGGCTGTATTTTATGCTTTTAGAAACTTTCTACATGCCAAACTATTTTTTTCTGAAAGACAGAAAATCTGAAAGATTTTTTATGTCTTACTTTGTATATTTTTTCAATATGTTTACGAACCTTTACGTTTAAAATTAATCTCATATATGTTATTTTTTAGGATTCATGGTTTTATAAAATATTTGGACACTTAAGTCCAAAATGTTATTTGCGTTTAAACTGATCAAATATTTTCAAGTGCTCAAATGGTACTAAGGCTTTTCTGAGAACTAAAATTATTTTTATCCAACTCGTCTCAAGGTCATTTTTAATGGATGAAGTCAGTTCCTCTTGAGTTCACACAGAAAAGCTGGTGTGTTCATTTTATTAACATTCAATATTTAACATGAAATATAGTATTTAGATTGGAAAGTGTTTTTGTGCAATGTTTCCTTCTAATAAATACTGCTTGTTTTGAGATTTTATGTGAAGACATTTATACTTTTCTGTGGCTTAAGTGTTCAGACACTTATTTATCTCTTTCTATATACATAACTTTTTTATGTCCACATCTAATTAAATTTACAAAAGTGATTTATATGCATAGAATGAAAACATATTAAATGCAAAAATGTTTCAAATGACTTGTGAAAATGAAATGTCAAAATATGGGTGAAGTAATGTTCCATCATAGAATATTTATACATTTACTTATTTAAAAGAGATATTTATGTAAAATGAAACAACATAGCCTTATTCTGACATTTACTTATTAAAATATATAAAACAATAAGTGCTCATACTAAATTATTCCATTTAAAATGTTAAAACATCTTGCTGGCAAGTCTGTAATATTTACATTTAAAAAATAGAAAATTCATATCAATAGCACGATTTTATTTTATTCTATTTGGCATGCTATTTATACGCAGAAATTGACTTTGTGCATATGATAAACAGTTTTGGCAAACATATAATACGCACCTACCCCACACCCCTAATCCTAACCATTGCATGTTATATGCATGGCAAAATCTATTTCTGCGTATAAATAGCACGCCAAATAGAAACAGAAACTCGTGGGATTGATACTCACTTTCATGAGATCGGGTTTGATTACTTCTCTAAATTTGTAATGTTTTCAACTATTAATAATTTTCAAACATGTAAAACAGGCAGGGTTAACCTTACAGTAGTATTTAACACTGATTACTGTCACTTTCAAACTCCTTCATCACTTGAATTAAGATTATAATAATTTAATTTTAAACCACAGCCATCACAAAATCAGACTTACTCTGATATAATTTCCAAGGTTAAATACAGATTTAAAACCAAAACAAGATAAACACTTAAAAAAATGACCATGAATTTAATGGTAAAAGAAAAAACCTGTTATATGGTTAACGGTAAGTTCCCCTACTATATATGTTGAAAAACTGTATTGGACATCACATGTAATGTTACGGTAGTATACCGTTTTTGGAAGTGAAAAAGAATACATAAGTTACAGTGAATAACCGTAAATTGACATTCTCAGAATTCACTACGTTACATTCGTTACATTCGTAACTATGTTTCTTCTTAGTTGTTTCTTATCAGATTTGTACATTAGGTTTGTGTGTTACATCTAATGTTGGTAAATGAATGTTTATTGCATTATTTTAGTTTCATGTGTCACCATGATGGTGTTTAGTGTTTGTGAGAATGACACTGTGCACCTTCTATATATGTTAATATTTAAAAGCTGCTTGTGATGGGCTTTGGTTCATCATGTGACTTTCTCATCACCACCTGCTTTTTGGTGGTTATCAGTGTATTACAAAAGTACAAAACAGATTTCAGTACTTCAATAGGTTGGTATATCAACATTATATCAGTTAATGAAATTACAGTATTTAAATGTAAATTTCAGTTAAAACCGTAAAACCTAAAACGTTGCTTCTGTATTTTTTACGGTAAAATTCTGGCAAACACACCTGCTGTTTTTTTACTGTAAAGTTTATGGATTTTTTTTTTTTACAGTGTTTAATAGCTATTCTGTTCTTGAAATCAAATCTTGCATAGTTTTGTCAGCAAACACTGGCATCTAACAATGGCTTGGAAAAAACTGTTAATCTTAAAAAAATAATAATAATAAAGCATATACATAAATCCAAATAGGACATCCTATTCTGTGTCCTGAACTCCTGAAACATTGGTGTCTCATATTTTAGAGCAGTCGCTGCAATTTATGAAAGAAATCAATTAAATCTATATGTGGGTGTGTGTGGAAAAAAAAAGTCAGATGTAACCCCCTTTATAATCGATAATATTTTCATAACTGTAATTTAATTACACTATTTTTCTCAGTAACTGTGACTACAAATACATTTATTTTGTCATTAAATTACATGATTTAGTTACATGTAACTAGTTACTCCCCAACACTGAATTTGACCAAAGTCTGCTAAGACTCTATAGGTTGTTCTGACCCGGACTGATGTGGGTGCGTTCGGTCGGATCAGAGCGGCTGTAATGTTCAAATCCATCATCCTGAAGCTCAATACGCTCCCTAAATCCAATTGTTTTAATTTTACATCGATCAATTATTTGTTCAAGCCGAACATGCTGTGACTCACGAGCCGAGGACAAAGGGAGGAACCGTGTACGGCTCAAACATCTAACGCAGCAAATCGCTCTGCAATCTTCTCCTCTTTTCTTCCCCCTCTCTTCATCTTCCCCGGCACAATGACGGCTCTCTCAGCACTCTTCCACGGCTCCACAATAGGTGCTTATTTGGGAAGCACTTTGGAGAGAGCTGCAGTCTTGACAGGGTGCCATTATACGGGCTACGAGATTCAGACGCACACCCACCCAAAGACTCGCAGTCGGCAGAAATGCATGTTTATTAAAGGCCCAAGCGCGTCACATTTGACACCTGAATTCACTTTGAGTATAAATGCTCACGTGGTTAACAGCCGGAGTGTAAGTGTATAGATCCGACCATCCATATATAGAGAGAGAGAATGCATGTGTGAAAAATAAAAGCAGCGGCGCAGATGAGTTTTGAATTATAGCTTGCTCGCTGGCCTGTCAATATCAGGCAGAAAAGCATTTCAAGGGCTCGACTTTGTTTTGGTTCACCTCTGATTACCATCATAATCTAGCAAACGTTCTCTGCAGTCCAAACACACACACTCTCTCCGTCTTTGTGCTTGACGTAGTGATTGCCTCGTATTTAACACTCTTTTCTAGCACAAAACGCTTCTCCAATACCGATCACGGCTCATTTCAATCTGTGAAAGGCGTGCTTTTGATTCCATCAGCAGAAAGCGCCGTCAGCTGTGACAAAGGCCATTGGATAACACGCTCGCAGGGAGAGAATATGCACTGCTTTTGAGCAGGTTTTAAGAATATTTAGAGGTCTTTTGGGTACTGACGTAGAATTTGCATTTAAATTTGCCATTCATGATTTCGGACGGAATATCCACCTTGAATAAAAGCCATACTGGCGTTTAAGGAAAGCTCTGACGCTGAAGTGCTGATAGCTGCAGCGTCATGTGCAAAACACGGGAAAGTGGATGGAAAATAGGCTGTAATCGCCTCGTTTGCAGCTTGCTGACCTTAATGCTGATCTGTATGCATCTTCCGGTGGTTGCCAGATCCTCAGTCAGAAGGGAATTTGATCACTGATCCAAATTAAAATCAGCAGTAAATTGGAGGAGGTGATTGCCTGAGCGCCACTGAGAGTTGTGTAAGTGGATATGAAGGTCTGCTCTTATACACGGTTATTACTTGTGCGTTTTAGGTTTTTAAACATGTGGTTTGGTTATTTGATTGAACCCAAGTTGACTTTACATCTCACAATTCTAATTTTACATCTCACAAGTCTGACTTTACATCTGACAATTCTAATTTTACATCTCACAAGTCTGACTTTACATCTGACAATTCTGACTTTACATCTGACAATTCTGACTTTACATCTCACAAGTCTGACTTTACATCTGACAATTCTGACTTTACATCTGACAATTCTGACTTTACATCTCTCAATTTTGACTTTACATCTCACAATTCTGACTTTACATCTCACAATTCTGACTTTACATCTCACAATTCTGACTTTACATCTGACAATTCTGACTTTACATCTCACAATTCTGACTTTACATCTCACAAGTCTGACTTTACATCTCACAAGTCTGACTTTACATCTGACAATTCTGACTTTACATCTCACAATTCTGACTTTACATCTCACAATTCTGACTTTACATCTCACAATTCTAATTTTACATCTCACAAGTCTGACTTTACATCTGACAATTCTGACTTTTTTCACAGAATTCTGATTTTACATCTGAAAATTTTGACTTTCTCACATTTCTAACTTTACATCTAACAATTATGTTTTGTTGTTGTTTGTTTGTTTGTTTGTTTCTACCATGACAAATGAAAAAAAAGACTCTGTTTCCTCTCTTTTTTCAAAAATGTTTCTCTTAAATTTTGTCTCGAGGTTATATCTTGCAATTTTGCCTTTTTTTTCTTAAAAATTCAGAGATTAAAAAGTTGCGATACCGTTTTTAACTTTTAATTCAATGGAGAAACAAGCATACTGTTCCTACCTTCAAACAGTAAAACACTGTCAATCATCCTCTTTACAAAAGCTGAAGAAGCAGCATTGATTATCTTCAGTAATCTGGTTGCGTTATAACACCGAACTCTTATGTGTTGACGAGTAACACCTGCGACAGTAATGTTCCCAAACACTGCACTGAGTACTGCATCCCATAATACATTTACATTTAGTTATTTAGCATACACTTTTATCCAAAGTGACTTACAAAGTAGACGCAATCAGGGCTGCCTTTCCCAAAAGCATCGTAAGCCTAAGTCGATCGTAGCTCCATTGGTTTCATTGGGTCTATCATGTACTTAAGCTTATGATGCTTTTGGGAAATGCAGCACACACCAATGAGAGAGCAGCAATATACAAGTGCTGTGACCAGTCTCAGTTCATCTAACACAGTCACATAGCAAGGTGGAGTTTTTTTATAATTTTTTTTTTTTATAAATTAGACCTGTTACAAACAAAAAGAGGCCTCTAACTCTAGCTTGCTCTATTCTTTTTTCTATTCTATCTGTTTTCTTTTTATTTATTATATAATATTAAAAAAAACCTTGCCACGTGTACTATAAGCTGACTGAGACTTGTCATAACACTTGCATATTATTGCTCTTTTGTTGTTTTTGATTGCTTCCATTGTCCTCATTTGTAAGACGCTTTGAATAAAAGTGTCTGCTACATGTAAATGTAATGTATATATAATAGTTTATAATAGAAGGCAGTATAGTGTAAATGCAGCGCAGTACACTAGTATTCTGAACAGAGCTTTAGTCCTATACCTCTGTAAACTCTCACAACTCTTCTGCTGGATTTTGATAATTGCAGACACAAAATTGCCACCTCATTTTCCCCCGTTTCTAATTATTGAGCTCTTCAGCATTGACAGCTACAGGGAACTAGAAATAACACACACACACACACACGGTGAGCAGCTGAACATTGGTGTGCAATTATACTCCTGCAATTACGGCTCTATCGTAAAGCAGGGCATTATAGGGATTTGCTCTCATTGCAATTAAAAAAATGGGACAAATCTCCTTCCACATGCACATGCAATTTATATATTGTGTGTCACACTCAGGGCAGAAATACTCAGAGTTTTGACACTGTGCTCTTGTGACTTAAAATGATTTAAACAAAAACCAGCTTTAAAATAAGTTAAATCAAGATGTGAGCTGAAATCATATTTCTTATTTTAATTCATGCCCGCAACAACTGTCAGTTTTAAAAACCAAAACCTGGATATATGAGGGAATTTAAAGTGTAAATTATTGATCCTGAAAAGTCAGAAATTTTTATAATTAATAGAAATGTACCTCAAGCTCTAAAATATTTTATTTGTGAGTAAAAACATTATTTTTTAAAAATCCCAGTAATCATAAACAAATGGAAAAAGTCTTGTACTCGAAACTTAATGAAACTGAAACTACAACTATTAGAATATGTTTGTTAATTATAATTAAGCTAAGTAAAATAAAATATGCATTTTAAATAGAAAAATTAAATGAAAATGAGAAATGTTTCCTTGCGAACTAAAGCTGAAGCACTAAAATTACTAACTGAAAATAATTAAAAAAATAAACTGAGCTAGAGTCAAACTTTAAAATTAACCTAAATATAAATAGTAACATAAAAAACAACTAATAAAAATGACAAGCACATGACAAAATTACTAAAACTGTATCTAAATCTAAAAAGAAAATATCAAATTATATTCAAAATGTTCATAAAAACTGTAATAGTATAAATTTCCAAAAAGTGTAAATCCTGCAGAACATTCAGCTATTAAAAAAATATTTTCTAAAATTTAATGTAATTATTTAAATATATTGCCAGTTGCTCTAAATAAAACAAGTTTTAAAACAAATATTGTTTTAGTGTAATTCAAATACCATTATAGGTTTTATTAGTAGTCTGAAATAGTTTTGTTTATATTTTCCATTTTCATTTGATTTTTTTTTTGTCATTTTATTATTAAATGTCCATATAGTTCATATGAATTTTTATTTAAATTTTAGTTGTATTTATTTTAGTACATAAATATTTGAAATAACACATTTAACATTTTATTTTTATTATGTTTATTTAATTTCAACAATTTTTTTATGATTTTAGTTATAGTTATACCTACAAAAACCCTGCCTTGGAATCAAAAAGGTTGAGAACAGTTATTTTTTAGTTGTCATTATTCCCAGTATACAATTATTAAGGTTCAGATTAGAGAAGAACTGCATAATGTTGTCACGTGATACCTATTACTTTTCTAAACACAGTGTTGACATTGTTTGCATTTAGTGAGGCGTGCAGTGATTAAATGTTTTTTGAGATGCTGATAAATTACACTTCTGATCCAAAATGATATAACATAATCTGTCTGTCACACAGCGCTGCGAAAGCAGATTATTTTGAGCTAAACTTTGACTGCTACTGTTCAATGACGTGAGGGGGAATGTCTCTATATCACACACACACACACACACACTTGACATTTCACTCCCAGCATGCTGTTAGATGACCGAGCGTTTCTGTGAGCGTGACGAAGAAAGTAGTGACCCGGTACGAATGGCCACTGCAGGGGAGTGTGTCTCTCTCTCACACACACACACACACACACACACTTGCTCTCTGTGGAGTCTTTAGCCATCTGGCTACACGCTGAATTGTTGGGTTTTACATGACTAAAAGCTGCCTCCTCTGGAGCTCAAGAGCTGGTAAAGCAGTTCTGATCTGCGCGAGGAGAGAACTTACTAACACATTTAACCACCAGAGATCAACCTGCTCAGATTCAATCTGTTCCAGCGAGTCTCTGGGTCCAGAACTAGTTCAACTCCATCAGCAGCATCTATGAGTGTTTACCAGCACAGAAAACTTACATGCACAAAATTCTTTTCTGTGCTTATGTCAATAAACCAGTCTTATTTTCAAGTCAAAAATGTGCCTTTTGTTCAAACTGAATTGGGTAAGAAGGCTTTTATATGCAGCTCCGTCTGATTGGAATCTTCTTCAATCAAAACTGAAATTGCTAAATTTGTTCAAAATCAGTTATTCGGCAAATGGAAGATGACTCGATGTGCAATTTTTTAAGTGTTCTTAGTTTGTTTTTTGTAAATCTTGTGATGAAACTACTTGCATTGCTGCTCATTTTGTCCAGGACACTCCCGTGAAAGAGATTTTTAATCTCAGAGAGTCTTTTATGGTTAAATAAAGGTTAAATAAAAATATATATATATTAGTTTGAATCAGTTTTATTTATATTTTTCATTTTCATTTTAGTTAAAGTTTTAGTAATTTTGTTGTTTTTGCATTTTGAGTAGTTTTTGTTTAAATTTTTTTTTATTAATTTTAGTTGTAGTAATTTTAGTAGCCTACACCAAGATGAACTAAATGAAAATGAGAACAACAGCACATTGTAAAAATTATTGTTCAGGTTTATTGAAGATTATTGAAGTACGTTTTACAAAAAAAAAATACTGTTTCAGTTTTTCAAAAGTTAAATTTAGTTCAATGTGTTACTTGCTCTTCTTTGTAATTAGTAGTAAAATTTACTAGCAGTTTCCGAGTGAAAATGTTTCATTTCTAAATTACTAGTGAATTTTGCAAACGATTACAAAGTAACAGCAAGTAATGCATAAGCAATGTTACAGTGTGGAACAGAATCGTTTATGATGTTCATACCTAAAAGTCATCGGAAATGTTATTAAATAGTAATTAAAGTGTAAGTTGTTAGATTTAATTAGATACGTTATTTGATTTCAAAAGCAAAACATAAATGAGTTAATTCATGAAGTTTTGAAATAGCAAGAATCAGCTCACACGTCAGTTTATAATAAATGTCACTATATTACTAAAGATCATTTTGACTAGTGAGGGCATTTAGGGCCTCATTCGTGTAGCTAAACAAGTGCACACACACACACACACAGTAAAAACACTTTTCTAATTGTAAATCACTTTGCTTGAATAGATGAACTGAAGTTTCCGCTGTGCTCAGGTCAATGGCTGATTTTTACTGTATGTTCAAAACATGTTAGAGCAACTTACTGTGCTTTTTGTGAGATTTTAACATAATTTTCTGTCTAAACATTCAGTTAACACGGAATAATTAATGATCCATTTGCTTTTTTGCATAAAGCTCTAATTGTTTTTAATTTAATTGATCAAAATACTGCAATAAATGACATTAGTGGGTCTGAAGCGTGGCATGCGGCTGCCATTATCAGGTAATGAGAATTAGACTGAAGGGCTGTTCAATTAAACTCTCTACATTCACACACTCCACTCGCATTTAAAGAAGATGCAGGAAAACTGTGTTTCGTCTTAATGCAGGGAATTAATTCAAGCGCTCGTTATCAGATGTACTCGGGTAGAAAAGAGGTAGAGACTAACGTTTGTTTTCTTGTCACTTCTGCACCTGTTCACTGTGTTTTTAAGGCTGGAATTAATTGAAAAAAAAAATTAATCAGCCACTTTTACAATGGGAAGTTTTGTGAAGAGATGACCTGTGCGTGTGTGTGTGTGTGTGTGTGTGTCTGTGTGTCTGTGTCTGTGTCTGTGTCTGTGTGTGTGTGTCTGTGTCGGTGTCGGTGTCGGTGTGTGTCTGTGTGTCTGTGTGTCTGTGTGTGCGTGTGCGTGTGCGTGTGCCTGTGTCGGTGTCGGTGTCGGTGTCGGTGTCGGTGTCTGTGTCTGTGTCTGTGTCTGTGTCGGTGTCGGTGTCGGTGTCTGTGTCTGTGTCTGTGTCTGTGTCTGTGTCTGTGTCTGTGTCTGTGTCTGTGTCTGTGTCTGTGTCTGTGTCTGTGTCGGTGTCGGTGTCTGTGTCTGTGTCTGTGTGTGTGTGTGTGTGTGCGCGCGTGTCTGTGTCTGTGTGTGTGTGCGCGCGTGTCTGTGTCTGTGTCTGTGTCGGTGTCGGTGTCTGTGTGTGTGTGTGTGTGCGCGCGTGTCTGTGTCTGTGTCTATGTCTGTGTCGGTGTCTGTGTCTGTGTCTGTGTGTGTGTGTGTGTGCGCGCGTGTCTGTGTCTGTGTCTGTGTCTGCGTGTGTCTGCGTCTGTGTCTGTGTCTGTGCGTGTGTGTGTGTGTGTGTGTGTGTTTTAAGTTGTTGTTTAAAATGATTTATTGTTGGAATGGAATTTTTTTTATCTTGTGTAACTTGAAGTGTTCATTGGGTATAGAATTGTATTTTTATTAATTTTTTAATCTACAGTGTCAGTGTGGTGATTGTTATTATAACTGTTTGGACTCTAAATGAGCTGTTTTTATATTTGCTGGTACTTTCTGTGTGTTGAAAGCCTGAGGAAGGTGTGCAGGATGTATTTTTCTAGTTTATATTGGAAAAGATAAGTGCAAATTAATTATTAACTCTTTAAACTGTTAAACTAAATTAGTGGTTTTTCAGTTTTTGGCAGATAATTTTTGACCACAGGCACATTGTTGTCCAGCAGTTTTTAATAAATCAACACAGGCTTTGTTTTAACAGCATAAGCCCTCTCAGGACCTTAATGTGTAATTAGATCTTAGTTGAATTAATTGCATTTGAATTTACATTTAGGCGTATGCATTTGACACTTTTATCCAAAGTGACTTAGTATAGCATAAAAGCTATATATTTGATCAGTTCATGCATTCCCTGTGATTCGAAACCATGACTTTGGTGTTGCTGCCATGCTGTACTCAAAAACTGTCTTTTTTTAAGCACCATAAATCTTTATACATAATATGAGAGAATTTAAAGTGTCATTTTATAGACCTGGAAAATATTTTTTTATAATCCAATATACATTTTTCTAGTTATGTCAAGCTTAATATTTATCTGGTTGAAATTGCAATTTGTAAGTAAAATAAAATAAATCCTAGTAATTACAAATAGCTGAAAAAGTCATGTCTTTGGTAAGAAAAAGTGTAAAACTGCTTTTGCATTCAAATTTGTAACTTAATAAAAAAGTTATTTTTTCTAGACCTGGAAGAGAATGTTTTATAATCCAATAAAAAAAATTGTAATTGCTATTTTTCAGTAAAAAAATAAAAAATAAAAAATCCCTGTACTCACAGCAACTAAGAAATTAATGTAATTTTATTAGAAAATAAATTTGCATTTACATTTAGAAATTAATTTTCTAGGCCTGGAATTTTTTTTATTTTTTTGCATACCAATATAGATTTTTCTTGTTGTGTCAGGTAGAAATTGTTATTTCTGTTAAATCAATCAATCAGTCAATCCTGTAATCACAAACAACTTAATTTAACTGGTTTAACAGCCATTTAACAGTTGATTTTATCCAAAGTGACTGTCACTGCATTAATATATTTGATCAGTTCATGCATTCCCTGGGATTCAAACCCATAAAAATTCATAAATACAATGCAATACAATACAATAAAAAATCTCAGTAATCACAAACAACTGGAAAAGTCATGCAATTTCATTGATAAAAAGCGTAAATGCTTCTTTTGCATTTGCGTTTACATTAATGCATTTAGCACACATTTTCTACATTGCATTGCAGGTATATACAGTATTTGATCAGTTCATGCATTCTTTGGGAATCGAAGCCGTGACTGTTTTGGATGCTGTAGAATGTGAATATATGAAGTGTGTGTGAACAGTGACACTGTATTGAGCTGCTCTCTCTGCATTGCAGTGCTGAGGGCTGTGAGGTGTCAGTGCTGTTCTGGAGAGTTAATTAAACCCTGCTGCCCGGCCGTTCCTCGTCAGACTTCAGGCTCAGGTACGGATGGGAGAGAGCGGGATTCATCTGCCCTGGAGTTCCTGACGCAGACCGTCGCTCTCCTGCTCCTGATGGCCACTTGATAAAGAACCGGATTAATGTCACTGACGCATGTCAGATTCACGCTTCTCTTGCTTAGAGCAGACGTTTAGACTGAGAAATGGAGAAAGAGATAGACTGTTAAAGACCTTGTTCCTTAAAGGAATAATCCTGGTTCAGTATGTGTGTATTGACAGAATCTGAGACACATACATGCCGTTATAAAATCATTTCTACTTGATCCTCAGTTTATAAAAACAAACTGAAATTTACAGTAAAAATAGGAGGGTTAAATGTGAAGCTCGTCAAGTCACATTTATTTCTCTATACAATACAGCTTTATGAAAATAAGCAGGAAAATAACATTGTTAATATTGCAGAATTCATCAATTATGACATTAATTCAGTTTCAGCTGTAAGCAGCTCTACAGAAGACAATTATTCAGATCATTATTCAAGTCATTGTTCAGATCAATTCAGTTCAGTGTTGAGTCAGTCAGTTTAATGTTGATTCAGTTCAGTTCAATGTTGATTCAGTTCAATGTTGATTCAGTTCAATGTTGATTCAGTTCAGTTTAATATTGATTCAGTTCAGATTAATGTTGATTCAGTTCAGTTTAATGTTTATTCAGTTCAATTCAATGTTGATTCAGTCAGTTCAGTTTTTATTCAGTTCAGTTTAATGTTGATTCAATTCAGTTCAATGTTGGTTCAGTCAGTTCAGTGTTGATTCAGTTCAGTTTAATGTTGATTCAGTCAGATCAATTTTGATTCAGTTCAGTTTAATGTTGATTCAGTCAGATCAATTTTGATTCAGTTCAGTTTAATGTTGATTCAATTCAGTTCAATGTTGATTCAGTTTAGTTTAATGTTTATTCAGTTCAATTCAATGTTGATTCAGTCAGTTCAGTTTTTATTCAGTTCAGTTTAATGTTGATTCAATTCAGTTCAATGTTGATTCAGTTCAGTTTAATATTGATTCAGTTCAGATTAATGTTGATTCAGTTCAGTTTAATGTTGATTCAATTCAGTTCAATGTTGGTTCAGTCAGTTCAGTGCTGATTCAGTTCAGTTTAATGTTGATTCAGTCAGATCAATTTTGATTCAGTTCAGTTTAATGTTGATTCAGTTTAGTTCAATGTTGATTCAGTTCAGTTTAATGTTGATTCAGTTCAGTTTAATGTTTATTCAGTTCAATTCAATGTTGATTCAGTCGGTTCAGTTTTGATTCATTTCAGTTTAATGTTGATTCAGTTCAGTTTAATGTGTATTCAGTTCATCTTAATGTTGATTCAGTTTTAATGGTCTATTGAAGAAAAAAAAGTCACCTAAGTTTTTCATTCAGTAATTTTAGTGCTTCAGCTTAAACTGATTATTAGTATAGTCTAATTTTTATTTCAAGTTCTTCATTTAAACTTTTTATTTTATTTCAGCTTTATTTCAATTAACAAAAACATTTTAATAGCCTTAGTTCACCATAGTGGTGATTTGAATGATTTTTAAAGGTGATCCTGTTCAACCGCGAGTGAATTCACCTGCCTAAAGAAACCCACAATGGTTTCAGTAAATATCATATTTCTTACCACATGAATGTGTGTGAACCAGTGCAGATGTGTGTATATGATTATACAGGGACAGTAGATTGGTTAAGTGGTTAAACTACTAAATCTATGAATGTGGAATGATCCTGAAACACTTCATTATACGACGCTGCTCGAAGGAATATAGTGTTATCAATTTACAGCTCCCACTGTTATCATCTCTGTCTATTATGTATTCATACTTTCCCATTTTGTCTTTTTAACACAAATAGTATCATTACTCTCTCTCTCTCTCTCTCTCTCTCTCTCTCTCTCTCTCTCCGCAGGCAGCTGTGTATCTCCTTATGAGTGATGAGGGTAATTTCACCCAAACAGCCAAACGATCATTTCACCCCTCACACACACACACACACACACACTGTAAGTGGAGGCATTTGTTGCGGTGTCTCCTGCTGCGGGCAGCATCGTGTGCAATGAAGAGTTTATCATATTTAAAAACAGATTTACACCCAAATGAGAAGCAAATTGTTTCGGTGAGATGAGAGGCAGAAACATGCAATGATTGTTCATCAGTAATTGTGAGACAGAAAGGCTGTCGTGTCGTGGACGTCCAGCCTGTTAAAGATGAAGAGACCGACGGGCATAAAAAGTCTGATGAGTTTAAATCAGAATCAGAAATTAACAGGAGCTTGTGGCACCAAAATGCCTCACATATTCAAGATAAAGGGGCAAAAATTGCCCCTGCACAATTAAACTTTTTTTTTTTTTGCATAACTTGCACTGGACTAGACTAATGTCAAGGACTCAATATGATGGGATGTTTCCTCAAACACAAAAATGTTTCACACATATGTATTCTATTAAATTACATTAATAATCATAATTATAATATCACAAGCAATAATCAACAATAATGTTTTTTTTCCATAATATTGCAGCCCTATTCTGTAATAACTTTATATATTTATTAGTATTAATAGCAGCTTAAAGTATTTTAATTAAAGTAATTGGTTAAATTTATTTGGCATCAAAGACAACACATTTAATAAAGTAATTATAAAAATCTGGAAAATACCCCTGGAAATCAATTACAAGGGGCAAATATTGCCACTTAATGGAAATGTTCATTTCTGACCCTGATTTGAATGTTATTTAAAGATGGATTAATGTAAATGAGATCAAAAATGCTGATTTTTTTTTTTTTGAAGCCCATTTATGCCATGTGAGGAAGAAAAAAACATGTTTTAGTAAGTCATTATTATGACATTTAATGTCAAAATTACGAAACACTAATTGACATACTAAGTCATAATTATTAGATAAACAGTCGAAAATATGTCGTACCAAGTCAGAATTATGACATACTAAATTGAATTTTTTACTTTAAAAGGCAAAATTGACATTAAAAATAATATGATATGATAGTTATGATAGTATAGTTGTTGTTTTTTTGCCTTTTTATCTCCTAAATTTAACTTTTTATCTCGTAATTTCGACTTTCGACTCGATCTCATAATAATATTTTATGTATTTTATAAATAATTTTGACTTTTTTTAATCTCATATGACTTTGTTTTACGACTTACCAAAGCTTGTTTCTGCCACAAAATGTTTAAAAGGTAATTGTGACTTTTTATTTAAAAATTCAGACTTTTTTCCTTGCAATTGTGAGTTTGTTGTTTACCATTCATACTTCTCTTCTCATAAACGCAAGAAACAAACCACAAATTGCAAGATATATACTCAGAATTGCAAGATAAAAAAATCAGAATTGTGAGAGGTTGCAGAAACCTTTTTTATTTCTGGATATCAAGTCAAAAATGACAATTATGCTCAATGTACATGTCTTAAAGTTTCTGCCCCTGGTTTGAATCCTGTTTCAAGACCAAAAAACGCTCACTTTCTCAGTGTGTCATTAATCAAAGAGCTGAATGGAATTACTCCAGTGTTTTTCCGGAGGAACCCTCCCTGTTTTCCTCCTGAGAATTGGCCGCTCTCGTTCAGACAGTCCATTGGTTCGGGCTGAATGATCTGTCGTCTCTCATTCACCGGGCCTTCATTCTGTCCCGCTGTCCTCCGCTGGGACGGGCCCGCTGAACCTCTGCTGTCTCTGCTGATCATCTGCTTAAGTGACAGCGCACACAGAGCTAACCAGAGCACTGACAAACCCAAATAACTCAGCGCTGAATACCACGGATCACTGGCCAGCGCCAGAGGAAATATACATAAAAATAGAGGAAACCGTGATTGTTGAGGAGGAACATCAGGACTGTGATTTTGTTCAAGGTGAGCAAAGCTGAGCTCATATAAAGCGTTGTAACTTTAACGAGTAGACGTGAGTCGTTATCCTGTCATTGTAATGTCTATATATGGAAGGCCAATTATGCCATGCAAGAAAAAAAAATGCTTTAAAAGTCACAATTATGAGATAAAAGTCAACATTATGACATACTAGGTCATAATTATCAGATAAGTACAAATTATAATAAAATTTTTAAAAAATCAAAATTAACATACCAAGTCATAATTATAGGATTTTAAGACATTAATAGTAATTTTATTTTGCCATCATTTTGACTTAATGTCATAAATTCAACTTGATGTCATATAACCTAGTGTATCATAATTTCGACGTTTCTTCTGATTTTAAAGTCAAAGTTATTACTCGCCGTTGTCACTCTCAATTTAGACTTTTAAAATCTATTTCAATTTACTAATCATTTCGACTTGATATGTCATAATTTCAACTTTTCATCTCAATTATGACTTTACATGTCAAAATTATGACACTAATTGACAAGAAGTCATAATTATGACATACAAGTCAAAATTGACATGCTAAGTCATAATTATAGGATTTAAAAAATCTAAATTATGATATAAATAGTAATTGTATGCCTTTTTATCTCATCATTTTGACTTTTAATGTCATAGATTCAACTTGATGTCAAATAACCTAGTATATCCTAATTTTGACCTTTCTTCTGATTTTAGTCAAAATTATTACTCGCCATTGTCAACTTTTTATCTCAATTATGACTTTAAATGTCAAAATTATGACACACTAATTGACAAGAAGTCGAAATTGACATGCTAAGTCATAATTATGAGATAAAAATGTGAAATTATGTCATATCAAGTCGAAATTATTATTAAATTGAAATTCATTTTAAAAGTCGAAATTGACATACTAAGTCATAATTATGAGATAAACCAAAATTATGATATAAAAAAATCTAAATGGACATACTAAGTCATAATTATAGGATTTAAAAAAATCTAAATTATGATATAACTGACAAGAAGTCATTATGACATACTAAGTCAAAATGTACATGCTTAGTCATAATTATGAGATAAAAAGTTGAAATTATGACATATCAAGTCGAAATTATTACATACTAAATCGAAATTGATTTTAAAAGTCGAAATTGACATACTAAGTCATAATTATTAGATAAAATCGAAATTGACATACTAAGTCATAATTACAAGATTTAAAAAATCTAAATTATGATATAAATAGTAAATTTTTGCTTTTTATCTAATCTGTTTTACTTTTAATGTCATAATTTCACCTTTTTATCTCATTATTATGACTTGTGTCCATTTTAACTTGATGTCATATAACCTAGTATATATCATAATTTCGACATCATTATTACTTGCCAATGTCTTTGCAATGAATCTGGTCCATGACCTTCCCTCTGACTGCCACAAGAGGTCCGTCCTCCATCACAGACGGTTACATATTACCCTGGACTACATTTCCCAGCATCCATTTCACTAATCACCCGCTCACACCTGAGAGCTATCACACAATCATACATGCTTTATAAGCCTTAGGCCGTTTCTCAATACCAAGTTCGCAGAGTCTGGACTTCCGTCCTTTCGAGTTTGGACTTGCCAAGTTCGACTCGGAAGAACGAACTCTCGAGGACGGGAGGACGAACTGAATTCTGGGTTATGGCCCGTATCAAGTCCGCACAAGTCACCTCTCGATGCATCCTCGGTAAAAGGGGCGGATCAAGAACACATCCGGGGATTTGAACTGGACTTGGCTAGATGTGAACTTTGAATTGGAACAGTACTTGGGCAG
Organism: Barbus barbus; assembly: GCF_936440315.1. NCBI lineage: Eukaryota > Metazoa > Chordata > Actinopteri > Cypriniformes > Cyprinidae > Barbus > Barbus barbus. The sequence goes on from NC_136751.1 coordinate 30,065,710, forward strand.
CGACTGATGACGTTTCACAAGTCCACAAGAACACAAGTACAGACAAGTACGCATATTGAGAAACGGCCTTAGACTTCCTCTTCCAGATCGCAGAGTATTGTCTGCGTTTATCGCTCTCCTAGGGATAGCACTCTCCTGAGCCATTTCCCTGTCTTAGTTTCAGTAGTTCTAGTCTTAGTCTAGTTGTGTTTTCTGATTTCTTAGGCCCTGATTTTTGTGCACGTATCTTGGATTAATCCTGTGCTTGCTGTTTCGGATTGTGTTTGCCCCTGCTTGAACTATTGCTTGTGTACTCGGATTACCCCTCTTGTCAAGCCCTTTCCCAGACAGCAACATAGTGTTGACCCAGATCCGGCCCACATCTGGCCCGTGTGAAATCCATGCAGGCCAGATGTGTGCCGGATCTGGGCCGACACTGCTTGCTGTCTGTGTTGGATATTGTTCGCCGATCGACGACCCACGCATGCTCTTGGAATCCTCTTGTGTCTTGCCCTCAACATAGCTGTTTATTGATGTTTAACCCTGCCTGTGTTCGACTATGTTTCTTAATAAAAGCGTGCACATGGATCCGTACGCCTCATGTCTCATCGGCTCCGTAACGGTCTTGTCTTAATTTCAACTTTTTATCTCAATTATGACTTTACATGTCAAATTTATGACACACTAATTGACAAGAAGTCATAATTATGACATGCTAAGTCATAATTATGAGGTAAAAAGTCGAAATTATTCATTTAAAAGTCAAAATTGACATATTAAATAATAATTGTCATATTTAAAAAAAATAATAATTAGGATTTAATTTTTTTTTTTTTTTTGTGCTTTTTTTCTCATAATTTCGATTATGGTTATATATATTTATGGTAATTAGTATGCCGTAAAATTTTAAATTAGTATGTCATAAATTAGTATGTCACTCATTTTAAAGTTATTATGACTTCTTATGTCATAATTTTGACTTTTTTTTTTTATCTCATATGACTTAGTTTGTCATAATTATGACTTTTAAAGTAAAAATTTCTATTTACCAAAGTATAATTTTTTTTGGAAGCTTGTTTCTGCCACAGAATTAAAAAAATATAATAATAAAAAATACTTTTTATTTTACTGCTTTGACTTTTTTTCCTCGCAAATTCATAATTGAAGAAAAAATCAACAAATTGGAAAAAGTCAGAATTGTGAGATAATTAAGTTGCAATTACCCTTTTTATTCCTTTATATTAAGCCGAAAATGCCAATTATGTTCACTGTACATGTGCTGAAGTTTAGTTCGGAGGACACACAACTTATTGCAGGGTTTATATAAAACTCATCTAATCAGTACTTTGTTTTATTAAGCATAATTCATAGTGTTTTTAAGCATTCCTGTGGCTCAAACAGTCCCAGTGCTGGCAACGCCAAGGTCATGGGTTCGATTCTCAGGGAATGCATTAACTAAAAATGAATGCAAGTTGCTTTGGATAAAAGCGCCTGCAAAATGTATTAATGTGAATGTCATGGACAATAGTGATTCAAAGTGCTTTACACCAGAATGAAAAATGAAAAACACAGACGTGAAAAATCAAGTTAAGCTCATTTAAGATCATAGGTTAATTAAATACGGATTAAATGGTGGGATAAAAAGGGAAGAAAAGGATAGATGTTGCCAAATAACTCATGTGTGCGCAGGTGATAAAAATCCATTTTACATTTTATCCTCGAGTGAAGAGACATCTATGAACGCCCGACTCGCTCCGTCCCAGGATACCTCCTGTATAAAGACCATTAACATCACATTATGCAAATGGTAATAGCCAAATGCATGTCGAGGGCTAAAGGCCAACCGCAGCACATTTAGCAGTCTGACTTTCATCTGCCCTGTGAAGGGTGTTTTCAATTAGATTCCAGCTCATTTCATTCACACCTTCATTCACCTGCTGGAAATGCGTCTTTCTGAGCCCGAGTGGCTCTGTGTTCCAGAGCTGGGCTTTAATTGTCAGCGTTCCTCCAGTTCCTGCATCGGACGTCCTTTAAACGGATCAGCAAAGTTGCTTTAGAGCTGCTGGCTTAGTTTTTAAAGCTACAGGACCATCTGCAGAGTTTATCACGGGCATCATTTTATGGAGGGACTTTCAAAATAGCATGATGTATACATATATATATATATATATATAAATATATGAGATCATGCTGGAACAAGTTTAAACAAATTGATGTGCATTGAAAAAATTAATATATATTAAAAGCATATAAATATATATATATATATATATATATATATATATATACATACATACAGAGAGAGAGAGAAATAACAAGAACAAAAATAAAAACGTTTACATTTAATAAAATGTACATGAATATATAAAAAAAAATTACAAGTATTTATTTATAAATAATGTGCACAAAATAATGGAACTTTTAAATGAAAATATATTAATGTATTAAAATCATATATAGAGAGAAGTAACATACACAAGAATATAAATACATGTAGATTTAATAGAAAATAGTGTGTGTGTGTGTGTGTGTGTGTGTGTGTGTGTGTGTGTGTGCACCTGGTATTCATCACGTCCTGGGGACCAAATGTCCCCACAAGGATAGTAATACCAGTAAATCTTAATCTTGTGGGGACATTTTTTGGTCCCCATGAGGAAACAAGCTTATAGATCATACAGCATAAAGTTTTTTGAAAATCAAAAACTGCAGCATGTTTCCTGTGAGGGCTAAGTTTAGGTGTAGGGTTGGTGTAGGGCAATAGCACATACAGATTGTACAGTATAAAAACCATTACGCCTATGGGATGTCCCCATAAAACATGGAAACCCAACATGTGTGTGTGTGTGTGTGTGTGTGTGTGTGTGTGTGTGTGTGTGCGCGTTTTTGTGACAAATGAGGACATAAATTTGTATAATGACACCGGTATGACTGGTATTAAAAGGTGAAGGTGACTTTTCAGGACATTGACCCATGTCCCCACTTTTCAAAACGCTTATAAATCATACAGAGTGAGGTTTTTGGGGGAAAGTAGAAATGCACAGTCTCCTGTGAGGACTAAGTTTAGGTGTAGGGTAGGTGTAGGGCAATAGCACACACAGTTTGTACAGTATAAAAACCATTACGCCTATGGGATGTCCCCACTTTTCACAAAAACAAACGTGTGTGTGTGTATATTGAAATCTATATTTGGGATTTCAGGTTACTGTAGCTTTAAGAAGGCTGACCCTCCCTCTCTCTCTCTCTCTCTCTCTCTCTCCCTCTCTCTCTCTCTCTCTCTCTCTCTCTGTCTGCCCCCCCCCCCCCCCACACCAGCATTTACGAGGCAGTACGAGTGCCGGGCGAGAAACAGACAGATTCCAGCTCCGCCTGCACGTGGAGGAAGACGAGAAACAGGAAAGGACTGTGAAAGATAGCTCTTTGGAGTCCTCTCCAAAGACTACATCCGCAAAGTGTAAAGGACAACAGGAGAGAAGAGGAGGAACCCAAGACAAGAGCTGGATCTTTAACTGGATCATCCCGCAGAAGTAAGTGTGCCCAAAACACCTCGGAGGAATTGCCACTTCATTTCCAGAAGTTCAAATCTAGGAGAAAAAAGTTTACCAGGCCGATTGGATGTTTTAAAAGGACACGTGGGTAATTCACATGCATGTCAAGCAAGACGTTTTTCAGTTCATTTTGTCTGTTTATAAATCCAAGTCATGAGTTATGTTTCCATGCTCTTCCATGGTCTTCTGGTTCAAGTGCAGGACACTAATCACAGATGATTTCGGGGAATTGCATGCAATTTGAGCATTTAAGATGAATTAAAATCACTACCTATGGAGCTCAGCATCGATCCGGACGCCCGTCTGTCCGTTTCGGGTCAGACTGCAAACGTCTCTGCCTCGTCGCCTTTTCTTAAACAGACTCACGCAGGCGGGTTTAAGAAAGTGTGTCGGATCGAAGAGGAAAGCACGTGTCCGTTCCCCGGCCTGCCGGCAGGTGTGCTGGAAATGAGGGTGAAGGAGGGCAGCAAGATTCGCAATCTCATGGGTTTCGCAATGGCACGCATGCAGAACGACGCCCGAAACGCCGGTCAAACCGGACTGAGGCAGGTCGTGTTCACCGGGTCCGGACGAGCCGTGACCAAAACCATCACATGCGCCGAGATCATGAAACGAAAGCTCGGCGGCCTCCATCAGATGACCAAACTGCAGTACAAGGGTCTGCGAGAGGTCTGGGAGAGCCAAGAGGGAGGCGATTCGGAGGTGACCGTCCACCGGACACTTCCGTCCATCAGCATCCTGCTCTCCAAAGACCCGCTGGACCCACTGGAACCGGGCTACCAGCCTCCGGAGAATGGCTTGTGGGATGAGAGGAACGGAGGAGAAGCTTCGCAGACGGTGGAGAAACGATCTGTAGACTCATCTGAGACTCTGACCGAGCCACAGGCGAAGAGAGTCTGTCTCTGAGGATGATTAAAGATGATCATTTGCACCGAAACTCTCTTAGAAACAGCCTGACTGACTTGAAAGCTGAACGATAAGAACCTATTAGTTGATAACCAACTTACATATACACATGCACATCACTTGCAGTCTTGATTTAGGAGTTTAAATCCAGGTTTTGAGCATGCAATTTAATTCTTAGATATAATCAGACGAGAGTTCTCTGGAAATGCATGAACTGATTAAAAAACCGGAATGCATAAATGTAATTTAAAGTGCAATTTAAATATTTAAAAATACGACTAGAAAAAGTATTTGTATTTATGTCTAAAACTACTGGTTTTAGTGTGGAGCCAGTTTTCTGACCCAGAACCACATTCTTTGGTTGAAACCGGTCCGATCCATGCAAACGTCTAAGACGGGCTTCAAAGTCAGATGGAGATGATTTCAGATGCTTCATAACAGGTCGTTCTGCTGGAAAGATGCCGTGTTGTTTTATTAGAGAGTTGATAAAGATCATGTTAAGATGGAGTTTGAGACCTGACCCAGCTCATAACCAACCCACAAATAAACATGCACATCACAGTCTTGATTTAGGAGTTTAAATCCAGGTTTTGAGCATGCAATTTAATTCTTAGATACAATCAGAAGAGCGTTCCCTGGAAATGCATGAACTGATTAAAAAACTGGAACGCTGTTGGTTTGCTAAATGCATAAATCTTATGAAAATTTGAAGTGCAATTTAAACATTATTTAAAAATACGACAAGCAAAAATATTTGTATTTATGACTAAAACGTAAAATTTTAGTGTGGAGCCAATTTTCTGACCCAGAACCACATTCTTTGGTGGAAACCGGTCCAGATCCATGCAGACATCTCACATGGACATGCAAGTGAGATGGAGATAATATTAGATGCTTCATAATGGCTCGAGGTGCTGGAAAGATGTTTTATTAGAGAGTTGATAAAGATCATATTAAGATGGAGTTTGAAAGCTGACCCAGCTCATAACCAACCCACAAATAAACATGCACATCAGAGCCTTGATTTGAGTTTCAATCTTGATTTTGAGCATGCAGCATCAGTAGTTTAATTCAGTGTCTTCAATATAATCAGACATGCATTTCCAGGGAATGCATGAGCTGACTAAAAACTGGAACGCAGTTGAATAAATGCATTCATTTGCTAAATGCATAAATGTAATGTAAACGCAATTTAAGCATTGATTAAATATATAACAAGTAAAATTGAATACAATCAATATGTATGTATGACTAAAATACAGGTATAATGCAGAGACCAGCAGGTTTTAATGTGGAGCCAAGTTTCTGTCCTAAAACTGCATTTTCTTTGGTGAAATCTGGTCCAGAAGCATGCAAACATCTCAGATATGATAGTGATTTCAGATGCTTCATAAGATGCTGTGTTGTTTCATTAGCGAGTTGATAAAGATCATGTTAAGATTTTGACAGCTGAACAATTAGAAATGTTAGTTTATAACAACCCACAAATAAGCATGCACATCACAGTCTTGATTTGAGTTTAAATCTTGATTTTCAGCATGCAACATCACTAATTTAATTCAGTGGCTTTGATATAATCAGACATGCATTTCCAGGCAATGCATGAACCAATAAAAAAAGGATGAAAAATATGGATAAAAGCTCATGCCAAATGCAAGAATGTAATTTAAACAACATAACAGGTCAAATTTAAGGCAATCAATTCATGCATATTATATATAAAACTACTGATGTTACTGGTTCCCCGAGACCAATCTCTTTCTCCTTGGAAACATGTAGAACTGATCTAGATGCATGCAAACATCTCAGATGGATGTCGAAGTCAGATGATTTCACATAATGTCTTATGCTTCTGGAAAGATGTTGTGTTGTTTTATTAGAGAGCCGGTAAAAACCTTGTTAAGATGCAGTTTGAGATAGGAGTGTTTTTCTGTTTTCATTGTATTATTTCTTACCTCAGCAAAACCAAACGCAGCATGCAGCTCAAGCAGACTGACAGTTCTTCAGAGCTTCAGTGTGCAGCTTCTGTGCAAATAAAGCCTTTGCTCCTCATGCTTTCTGTGGTTTTAACCGCGCAGAAAGTGCCACCGTGTGCAACTTTCCTGTGACGAGTTCAAGCGCTTTCATCCGGACAAAACGTTCCGTTCCAATAGAGCTGCACATCGTATTACAGCGCCGGATCCTGATAAATGTCTTTTGAGGGATTTATTTGAGGGACAGTTGATTTAATTACATTTACCCTGATAAGCTTCTACCTGCAGACTGAACTAACCTGCACGCCGCTTCTTTTTCTCGATTACATAATGCCACCATCATAATGCTCGATTGCATCTCTGAGATGAATAATCTTCTGGAAAAGCAAACATCTAGTCTGGCAGAATGTTTGTGGGGAAAAAAAGCAATTTCCATCTTAAGAAGTAGAAAAACGTTTTGTGACAGGCAGAGCATTTTCAGTAAACATCACTCAGAGGTCTGTGGTCCTCATGGACGCTTTAAAAATGGGAATATTATTTTTTTCAAGTCAACATGAACGTGACTTATTCACATCTGTGTTTTGAAATCTTTCATTAAAATCAATTGCAGCATCCAAAATAGTGCCGTCAGTCAGATTCCTGGCAACTTTTCCAATCAATTCTCAATGTTCTGTTGGAATTGCATCATATTTAATAATTAAAAACTAATGTTGAATTCTTGCAGAATCACAGATGATGATGGAATTTCTATGTTGCACCACAAAACAAACATTTATTGACATGATTCTTAAATGTTTGGCCAAAAAGGTCTTGAGTTTTCACAAAACAAGACTTAATATCTCATGTAATTGTCCTTCTAAAGTACTGTAAATGCATCTTTATTTAAGAATGTTTCGGTATTTGTACTGGAAAACAAGAATAATAAAATACTTTTTTGCAATGTCATCTTCATTCAACACTTTTATACTGTAAATGCATCTTTGAAAAACACAAAAAAGCATTAAAGGACCATTAAAGTGTCATAACAGCATGATTAATAAAATATATTTAGGTTTGGGACCGAATCTATTTATTTACATTTATTATTTATATTGTTTAATATTTATATCCGCTTCCTAGTTTTGAAACTTTCATTTAAATAAAATAAATTGTAGCACGTGAAAGAGCACCATCAGTCAATTTTCTGGCAACTTTTCCAATTAATTCTTAATATTCTGATTACAATGCATCATATTTCATAATTAAAATCTAATAATGAAGTCATGTTGGATGTTGATGGCATTTCTATGTTGCACCACAGAACAAATAAATAGACATTTATTGACGTTACTCTTAAATGTTGTTTGGCCAAATTGTCTTGTTTTTATCACAAAATAAGGCTTAATATCTCACGTCATAATTTTCCTTCTCAAGTAATTGCATCTTAATGTAAGAATGTTTAGATATTTGTACTGGAAAACAAGAATACAATGCATTCGGGTTGTAAAGAATCATAAAATAATAATATATTTAGGTTTGGGACCAAATGTAATTATTTAAGATTATTATTTTTATTATTTATTTTTTGTTATTATTTATAGCTACTTCCTTGTTTTAAATCTTGCTTTTAAATAAAATAAATTGCAGTATTTTCTGGCCACTTTTCAAATCAGCTCTCAGTGTTCTGTTGAAAATGCATCATATTTCATAATGCATCAGTAGAATCACATATTATGATGAAATTTCTATGTTGCGCCACAGAATAAAATCATAGGCATTTATTCACATGATCCTTAAATGGTCAAAAATACAGTATGTTAAAGTAGAGGTGCTCACATAGTGAAGTCAAGATGCCATATTTTCAGATCTCTCCTCAAAAGGTCCATGTGGGTGAAGAATGCAGTGACAAGCGTGTGTGTGTGTGTGTGTGTGTGTGTGTGATGAACAACTCTCACACACACTGAGTGCTTTTGACAGAGTCACTTCATCAAAATCCCAATCTAGTGTTTTCTCCAGAAGAGATCACAGATTGTGTCTGTATCAGTTTCCCAGCAGCAGCATTCATCACTGTAAGCGGCGTTATGATGCTCATGAGGCTCGTCTGCTCCCAATCCTCTGTGCGTTTCTCTCTGTCTAACCTCAGGACGTTTCTCTTGATCGTAATGAAAATCTCTGAGGGCTGAAAACCACTTAATGCTTTCAATGTATCAAATTGTCTCAGACGTGCTTTTAATATGTGTGCACAAAACAGCCTGTGCAATCTAATTGTGCTGATCTGCTCCACAAATGGACTTTCTGAATGATAAAAAGCAGCACTGATATGAATCTCTCTGTCGTCCTCTCGAGTTAAATCTCAGCCAAAAATCACAATTCTGTCATTGTTTGCTCGTGCAGTTACTTTCATTTGAGGAACAAAGTTTTTAAATACAAAGCAAAAAAAAAAGAACTTCAGTTAACTCACTACCGGAGGTCACTCGCTCACCACATGGACTCTTGCACCACACTAACTGTTGCATGCCCCCTCAGACTACAATTCCCATCATCCATTGCACTGACGACACACAGCTGATTGCACTGATCACACACCCTACATAAACCATGGACTTCCTTGTCCTCTCGTCCGAGTATTGTATTGCGTTTATCACTCCCCTAGTGTTAGCTGCCTTACCGAGCCATTCTGTGTTTTTCTGTTTAGTTCCAGTATTGTTCTGCATTTATAACTCTCCTAGTTTTAGCTGAGATACGGAACCCACTTTGTTGTCTTAGTCTTGCCTTGTGTGTTTTTCTAGTGTTTTGATTCTTGCCCGTGTTTCCTGGATTTACTCCTTTGCCTTGCCGTTTGGACTCTGTTTGCACCTCTCTTGGACTACTGCTCGTATACCTGGATTATCTCTCTGCCTTGCCCTGTTGGATATTGTTCGCCGATAGTCGACTCTCGCTAGCCCTAGGATTGCTCTGTGTCTTGCCCGTACCATACCTGTTTGCTGTTGTTTGTTGTTACAGTTGCCCCACAGAACAAAATCATAGACATTATTAAAAGGCCTAAAATACAGTATGTTAAAATATACTGTAGATCAGGGATCCTCAAACCTGGTCCATTCCTGCAGAGTTTAGCTCTAACCCTAATCAAACACACCTGAGCTGCTAATCAGAGTCTTCAGGATCATTAGAAAATCACAGGTAGGTGAGTTTGATCAGGGTTGGAGCTAAACTCTGCAGCAGATTGGACCTCCAGGGTAAGATTTGAGGAACCCTGCTGTAGATGGTCACATAGTGGAGTCAAGAAGCCCAAACAAGTGTAATTATTTTTGAATTGGCGTTTGGAAATCCCCGTCAATCACTGATGCCAAATACTGTTTACTTTTGCAATTGTAACTGAATGAAGAAAAAAAAAAACATTTATGGTGAGTGAAAAATGACAGAATTTTTCCTTTAAAAACCTTTTGTTTGTCAGTCTTCCCCAATCCTCCCATCAGTGATTGGCACATCATTATCCTCTTTTTTCCAGCTGAGTAAAGGATGATCACCCCAACTCATTCCAGCAACAGCTCCACGTAAATTCAACAAACTCTGGAGGGTCACAGATGGAGCGTGTTATCACAGAGCGTCTTATCTCTCAGTCAGCAGCGCTCACCTGCACACACACACACACACACACACACACTGCACTGTAAATACTACATCGACCTGAAGCCTCTGGCAGCCGTTTATAATTCCCTTCTGAGTGCAGAAATGCAGATGGGAGTGAAGCAGCACACGAGCAGAGAGAGAGAGAGAGATAAAGAGACGATCAATCCCTGACCCCAATCAGACGTTACTGCTTGAACAGGTCACTGTGTAAATGCTGCTTATTTAAAACACACAGACGCTCTGTGATTATTTGCATTTACACTGATGCATTTGGCCAAAGTGACTTATATTAACATAGCATTCAAGATGCACAATTGATCGGTTCATGCATTCCTTGGGAACTCAACCCATGACCTAAGCAGAATGTTCATGCAGCTTTAAAAAGGAACTTATAAAAAGTAACGATTTTAAAAGTAACAGTTTCCAGAAGTAACATCCTAATATAACATCCTAAGAATGTAACGATATTAAAAGTAGTAGATTCTTGAAGTAACTTCTTAAGAATTTAATTATTTTAAAGGTAATGGTTTCTAAAAGTAACGTCTTAAGAACGTAATGATTTTAAAAGTAGCATTTTTCAGAAGTAATGTCTTAATAATGTTGCCATTTAAAAGTAATAGTTTCCAGAAGTAACATCCTAAGAATGTTATGATTTTAAAAGTAGCAGTTTCTAGAAGTAATGTCTTAAGAATGTAACAATGTTTTTTTTTTTAAATAACATTTTCCACAAGTACTGTCCTGAGAATGTTATGATTTTAAAAGTAGCAGTTTCCAGAAATAACATTTTCGGAATGTAACAATGTTAAAAGTAAGTTTCCAAAAGTAACATTGTTGTAACATTGTAACATTACAAAGTAACAATGTAATGATTTTAAAAGTAAATTTGCAGAAGCAATGTCTTAAATATGGGTTACACTTTATTTTAAGGTGTCCTTGTTACAGTGTAATTATACATTTAAGTACTGAGGAATATTAATTAACGACATGTAGGGTTTGCTTTAGGGTTACTTGCGTGTACTTATGCATAATTTATTGTTATTATGATAGTAAGTATAACGTGTGTAACAAGGACACCTTAAAATAAAGTTTTACCTAAATATGTAACTATTTTAAAAGTAGCTGTTTCCGGAATTAACTTCCTAAGAAAGGAACTATTTTAGAAGTAACGTCCAAAGAATGCAATGATTTTAAAAGTTTACAGAAGTAATGTGTTTTAAGAATCTGACCATTTTAAAATGTAACAATTTCCAAAGTAATGTTTTAAGAATGTAACTTAACGGTTTGCAGAAGAAACATCTTGAGAATGTAACAATTTTAACAGTAACAGTTTACAGGAGTAACATTTTAAGAATGTTTTACAGCAAACAAAGACATGACAAAAGACAAAAATGCTGATTAAGAATTTATTCTCCTATTTTGCAACAACATGCAGGTGAGTTAATGATGGCAGAATTTCAATCATTTCCCTCCGTACAGCAGCAGAAAAAATGAGGATGAAAAAGAAAGAGTGCTTTTTAGTATTTGTGAACTGGCCTGTCAAGTTCAATTCTGTCTACAGCCTTTCTCAGGTGAAAATAAATGTCTTTTTTGAATTTCCAGAAGCTGTAAGAACTGTTCTCTGTGAGCAGCTTCTCTCTCTCCGTCTGTCTGTGGTCGAGGGCTCTGGATTGTTGTAGGAGTTCACTATCTCTCTCCCTGCAGATGGTGGCGTCTTTTCTTATCAAGAAGAATGGCCGCTGCCTCCGTTTTTCAGACACTCTTATCTGGGAATCCTTTAAATTGAATATTTACTAGGCTGATGTTCCCAGTCTGTGCCGGAGCGCCGCAGGCCCCATTCTCTCCGTGCCGGACGGACCTCAGCCTACACAAACCGGATCTGTCGGAAAATAACACAAAGATTGATTATGCATTCAGAGGAAATGAATGGACGGCAAAGCCATGAATGTCCACAAAAAGGATGTTCTGGAAATTATGCAAACCACTTTTTCTATGATAGTCAGTGCAAAAGAAGTGGAACAGGAGGAATGCAGTGTGTTTCTCTTACAATTGATCCATGAAGCCCCGCCTCTGACAACTGACCAATCAGACTGTAGCAACTGTTGCTATGCACCATATAATCTGTGAAGGATATTAAAGGAATAGTTAACCAAAAATTTTTTTTAAAAATCCTGAAAATGTACTCATCCTCAGGCCATCTAAGATTGAGTTAAAAACGTCTTAATGCTGGATGTGTTTCAGCTTTTGTCTTCTCCAGATGTTAACTGATGGACTGAAGTGGTGTGGATTATTGTGATGTTTTTATCAGCTGTTTGGACTCTCATTCTGACGGCACCCATTCACTGCAGAGCATCCATTGCTGAGACACTGATGCAGAGACACATTTCTACAAACCTGATGAAGAAACACTCATCCTAATCTTGGATGACCTGAGGGTGAACTACCTTTTTTGCTAACGTTCCCATTCAATTATTAAAACATTATTTCTGAATGTTCTCTTAACGTTCAAAACATCCAGGTTTTTAAACATTGGTCATGAAAGGTTAAAGAAACATTCTTTTGCAAACTTTATGGGAACGTTACTTTTAAATGTTCACGGAACGTTCTAAAACAAGTAGATACATTAAAAAAAAATGTCCCTTATCTTTTTCAAAATCTTCCATGCTATTTAGCTACATCGTTTTTTAAAACTTTGAATTCTTACATATCTCGTTATATCTGGAATAATAAGCAACAGAGAGTTGGTCTTTCTAAACTTTGTAAACCAAAGGACCTTGGGGGACTTTCCTTACCCAATTTCCAGCTTTATTATTGGGCTGCTCAACTCAAAATGATAACAAGCTGGGTTATGAATAGGCAGGATGCTCTGTGGATTGATTTTGAATCTTTATTTTGCCATCCAAGAAGATTAGACTCCCTGTGGTTTATTAATAATATAACTCAGATAAACTCTCTTACTGATAACGTGATTGTCTATAATACATTATTGGTTTGGAATGATGTGAAAAAACATTTGAATATCCCCCAAACTATATCCATCCACTCCCCTCTGGCTTTGAACCCAGACATTCCCATTCAGATTAGGAGCATTGGATTGCTGGACTGGAGTTTTAAAGGCTTGTCTGACTTCTCAGGAATGTTTACCTCTGAAATTTTGAGATCATTTGAACAAATTAGAGAAGAGTTTGATATTCCCTCTGAAGACTTTTTCAAATATCTTCAAATTCGGCATTTTATAGAGTCTCTTTTAAAGCAAAATAGATTCCGATTTAAATTATCGGAACTGGAAGAAACCATACTATCAGTTAAATCGTTCAAAGGACTTATCTCAAAATTTTATGCCTTACTAACTTATTCTGATTCTTCAGTGTACGATTCTTTGAAACCATTATGGGAACGGGACCTAGGAGTTTTGTTTAATTCTGATGATTGGACCAAGATCTGTGATGGTATCTTTCCAAAATGTACCTCAATTTCCATACATGAACAAAACTTTAAATTTTTCCACAGAATTTATTTTACACCTGTTCGACTGCATAAAATGTTCCCAGGTTGTTCCGACCTCTGTTTTAAATGCAAAACTTGTAAGGGCACATTATTTCATGTATTTTGGTCCTGTGTTCACATCCAACCATTTTGGAGAGGGGTCCACTCTGCAATCCAGGAGATATTAGGGAAACGTTTTATTTTATCCCCCTCACTTTTTTTGTTGAATGACATCCCTAAAGACTTATTTGACTCGGACCTCAAATCTCTGTTTACTACCCTTATATTTCTGGCTAAGAAATGTATATTACTAAAATGGTCCTCATCTCAGATTCCAACTATTTCCATGTGGATTTCTCAGTTGTCAGCCTTCCTTCCTTTGGAGAAATTAACTTATGACCTCAACCACAAACAGGACAAATTCAGGAGACTTTGGGAACCTCTCCAATCCTTCCTACACAAAATGTGAAAATTTGAAATGTTAATTTTTTAGAGTTTTGGCTTCTTTTGTTTTGATTTATGTTTTTTGTTAACAGATACACTTGTACATTTTATTTAACTTGCAGCGCTTGGGGTTTGTTTGTTTGTCTGTTTGTTTGATTGTCTTTGTCTCGGTTGTTGGTATTATTTGAAAATCCTTAATAAAAAAAATAAAAATAAAAAAAAAAAATAAAAAAAATGTCCCACTACATTTTGAGAACATTATTAATGACCACATAACTGTGAACGAAATGTTCTGTTAATGTTACTTGTTCATAACGTTGAGAGAACCTTTCCAGAACATTCTCAGAACGTTTCCTGTTAGCTGGGATAGTTTGAAATAGAATGTAACAGACATCATCCAAAGATATAGTGAAACCGTTTCTGTGGCAGAGAGAAGACACTGTATTTTTCTTTAAACAAATCTTCAGAAGTCCCTATTGTTCCTTTTGTGGATGTAAGACATCAGTAAGAACACCTACACTGCCCTCCAAAAGTTTGGAAACGTCCTAGAAAAGTGGGGTTTTGGACAATATTGGCATGAATCCTTTTTAATTTGTGATAATTTTGGGACACAAACATTACATAAACAGTTTATACTTAGAAAAAACATACATTTTTGATTTATCAAAATATCCAGCATTAGCAGCTATTACAGCTCTGCATAATCTAGGCATCCGAGCTGTTAGTTTATTCAAACATTGACTTGATACTGTATATTACTCTTAAGGATTGCCCAAAGATGATTCACACTGGTTGGACACTTCTTACGGACATCACGGTCCAGTTCCTCCTAAAGCAGCTCAATTGGGTTGAGGTCGGGTGATTGAGGAGGCCATTCCATGACAGACATGATACCAGCTGACTGTTTCCTCTCCAAACAGGAAGTGTGGTTGGGGTCACTGATAAGGATTTATGCTGATATCGTCCAAAACCACACTTTGCCAGGGGCGTTTCCAAACTTTTGGAGGGCAGTGTATATTTTCTGCCAGGCACATTCATGTTGATAGGCTATTGCAGTTTTAAAGGATCAATCAAAAACTGTTTCCAAATGTATTTTTCTAAATTCAAATGATTTTTCTAATAATTTGCAAAGAACGCCTCATGAATATTGTGTCATAAATGGCCTGCTTTGCTGTTCCCAGGCCAGTGTGGCTCGTGTCTTCTCCAGACATTAGCTGGACCCGGATCAGAATCGTCTGACAGCTCATGCAGAGAGAGCCGTTTTCCTCTCAGAAATGCCTGCGTGTTGAATTAATGGGAGCAGTTGAGGGTGTAATTGCAGTGCTGGAGTCAAAGCTGTGAGACACGATAATGTCCGCTGAATAAAAGCCTGGCAGAGTTTACGTACTGAACAATATTAGCGGATTACACACATCAAACAAGCTCTGATTAATGCCTGAGAGGTCGAAACAGGAGGAAATCAGAGATAATTGTAGGAATATTTGAAAGCGCTAATGACCTAAAATCATTCTGCACAATGAAGAGAGCACGAGATGTGTTTGAGGAATCTTATTTTCTCACACGAGTTCAAATATTCTGATGAACATTTGCAAACCTGCGTGTTTTCACTGCAGCAAATGATTTAAATGTTTCAAAGCATTGTGCAATTATATCTCAGACCTAACCTTTAAGGCCTCGAGCTTATGAAAGTGTCTCCGAATGAAGGGGGATTGATGATGTCAGCTGAAGAAGAAAGTCGTTTCAGTTATTACATCAAAGATTATGAAGACAAAAATAATCCATTTGGATTTCATGTGCAGTTATTTTAATATCACTGAGATCTGGAACTCTTAAAAATAAAGGTGCTTCGTGATGCCATAGAAGAACCTTTTTGTCTAAATGGTTCCATAAAGAACCTTTAACATCTTTCTGTTTGACAAAAGCTTCTTTGTGGTGAAAGAAGGTTCTTTAGATTATAAAAAGGTAAGGAAGAGAAGGTTCTTTGACTGGCATCGTTGTGAAGAACCTTTCAAGCACCTTTAGTTTTAAGAGTGTTATCTAAAAGAATGTTGAATTAGTTTTATTTTTTATTTTAATGTTAGTTGATGTTTTAGTAATTGTGTTGTGCTTTTATCATTTATGTTCTAAATAATTTTACATTTATGCATTTAGCAGACGCTTTACATTGCATTCAAGTTACAGTTTTTACATTTTACCAGCTCTTGCTTTCCCTGGGAATCGAACCCAAGACCTTGGCGTTGCTAGCGCCATGCGCTACTATAAGAGCTACAGGAAAGCAAAATTAATTTAGATTTTATTTTTAGTTTGTTACATTATATTACAAGTAAACTAAATTAAAATAAGAACTTTTGTGCATAAAAAAATATTTTATTTGAAGTAATTATTTTTTTTATTATTGTTTAAGTAGTAGTTAACAATAACTAATATGCACAGTGTTTTTATTCATTTTATCTTATCTTATTATATTTAGTTAAATTTTAGTTACAGGTTTTAGTACTTTTGTTGTGTGCTTATTATTTTTGTAAATATGCAGCTGTTATTAATTGCCATTTTAGTTAGTTTAGTTTAATTAGTACAATGCAAATGAGACATTTTGCCTTGTTAACTAGGTAAAAAATGTAGTTGCAGTTATAGTTTTAGTTGTAGTTAAGCATTAATTCATTGTTTTGGTGGTTTATATGACTGTGGTCTTACTGTAGATAATGCACTATATGTAATGTAGAAATGTTCTATATTAATATGCATCTCTCATGATTGATTTGGAAGTGTTTAATTAGGCTATCAAGAGGATTACAGAAATAAAGTGAGGATTATTCAGCTGCTGGAGACTGATAGACATGTCTAATTTCGTTTCTGAGCTTCTGCTGCCATCTAGTCCTGGAAGAACAAGTCTGAGAAGTGTTTCTTATTCAAAAGTGCTGAAATATATCTTCAAATGCAAATTTCAGCTTCCTTATTTCATGCATCTTCTCAAAAATTATTTCTGCCATTAATATTTTTTTTTTACATGTCTGTGAAGTTCATAAACAAGTGTTTTATTTTACTTCATACATGTAAAACTACTGAATAAATTATTCTAAAGGATACTTTTTTCTTTAAGAAAACTTGATTTAGCTGAATATTACCCTCATAAGGTGATGTTTTAAATTCAAACCCGATGCAATAAATTATTTGCAGCTTTGTCATGTTCACTTCAGAAAATATAATAAGAAAATAACAGTATAAAATTACAATAATATCCCGTATTACTGAATTAGCTTAAGTATTTTTTTGTTGCATTTTGCTCAATGTGACCTTTTATGTAAAATAATAATAATATTTTTATTGCAAATGGAAATATTACAACATTTAAGAGTTAACAGGGGCAAACGGCCAACATCACATGAAGTTAAAAGAGCTACGCAAACCAGCAGAACATATCAACGACACCAAAGACAAAAGCAAAAAGGTTTTTAAAGATCCTTTACAATAGACTCATAAAAATGTGATATGTTTTAGAAGCCTTTGAGTTCAAAGGACACATTCTTAAAAGAAGTAAAAAGGGACTTAAAACATTTTAAAGTTAGTTTTTTTTTCTTTCTTTTTTTTTCTTTTTAAGCCCCTTGTATTGTATTTTATATATTTATGTATTTATTTATGTTGCTTTCTTAAATTTCTAATTACGTTATTTTGTTTATCTATGTTTTTTAATGCTGTTATTTGGACTTCTTGAATTGTATTAATATTTTTCTTACTGTTGTTTACTGTTGTTTACTGTGGTATTGTGTATGTTCTTTCAAACAATAAAATAATTAAAAAAAATAAAAATAAAACCCCGCCCTCTTTCTCTTGCGTCATCCCGCTATGCATCCTGCGTCATCAGTGCGCGCCGTGTCCTGTTTGGACCGCAGTTTCGGTGCCTAGGCGATCACAGCGGCAGCAGGATGATTTCAGCGGCGGTTCTGCGCGGGATCGGGACTCTGACCCGAACACGAGCCGCCTTCACAGGTACAGAAACACACACAAACACGAGCGAGCTTCATCTGATCACAGAAGCCGGCGCCAGTCTGAGAATCTCGATGACCTTCTATTGATTTCCTGAGATCGCGTCGCGTCTGACAGATCACTAAGTTAGTTGGTTAAAGAGGTTTGGATGATTATTGTGTGTGTGTGTGTGTGTGTGTGTGTGTGTGTGTGTGTGTGTGTGTGTGTGTGTGTGTGTGTGTGTGTGTGTGTGTGTGTGTGTGTGTGTGTGTGTGTGTGTGTGTGTGTGTGTGTGTGTGTGTGTGTGTGTGTGTGTGTGTGTGTGTGCCCTTCTAATGACCCACATCATACACTAGACTCTCAATATCACTTGACTCTTGTGTTATTGTTTATATCTAGGCCTACAGCAGTGGCAGTAGTTTATATTATGGCAGGTGTTTCAGTCTGAATGTGTTTTGCTCTTGTTTCTCAGCTCCTCTGGCTGTCAGGTGTTACTCTCATGCTAAAGTGGAGACAGATGAGGAGTTTGACTCCCGCTGGGTGACATACTTCAGCAAACCAGACTTGGACGCCTGGGAGCTGCGCAAAGGTGACAGCACAGTAGAAACAGTCAAATATTATTACAATTATCTGTTTTCTATCTGAATATATGTTTAAATTTATTCAGACACCTTCTCACATTATCAGTTTATTCGCTATAGTTTAGAGAATGGTAATAAAATATGAGAAGAGCTCAGAGTTAAACTGCATCAGAACAAACTGATCTTAATAATGTCAGATAACTTTGATAGAAAGGTATGTAATGAATTGGGTTGAATAGCTGTCAGATGTTAAATTTAAGAACATAATTAGATAATACTAATTTAGCTCAACTAATTACCAAGCAATGCTTCATTTAGTTCAGTCTGTGGTGGAAAAACATCACATTAGCAATTAAAGAAAAACACTGAAGCAAAACATGATCAGGTCCCATATTTTTACTGGTAGTCCACTGTATGAAGTATTTTTGGGTGTAATATGTCACAGTTTACTTTATTTTGCTCTCCTCACTTACAGAAATTAACTATAGTGTCCTGCACCCACTACTGAAAAAATATCTGGTGTCTGAATCATTTTTGATTTGAATGTGATTTATTTCTGTGATCTGCAGCTGTATTTTCAGCATCATTACTCCAGTCTTCAGTGTCACATGATCTTCAGAAATCATAATAATATACTGATTTACTGCTCAACTAACATTTCTGATTATTATCAATGTTGAAAACAGATGTGTTCATGAATATGTTTGTGATTTTTCTTTTCTTTCTCTCCAGGTATGAACACTCTGATTGGATACGACCTCGTTCCAGAACCAAAGATCCTGGACTCTGCTCTGCGTGCATGCAGGAGATTGGATGATCTGGCCAGTGCGGTCCGCATCCTAGAGGCCATCAGAGTGAGAGAAACCGCTAGAAAACGGTTTATGCTTTCATTTTAAATGAGAAGTTCACCCAAAAGTTAAATGTGAAAATTGTAGTCATCCTCAGTTCATCCAAGATTAGGATGAGTGTGTTTCTTCATCAGGTTTGTATAAATGTGTCTCTGCATCAGTGTCTCAGCAATGGATGCTCTGCAGTGAATGGGTGCCGTCAGAATGAGAGTCCAAACAGCTGATAAAAACATCACAATAATCCACACCACTCCAGCCCATCAGTTAACATCTGGAGAAGACAAAAGCTGAAACACATCCAGCATTAAGACGTTTTAACTCAAATCCATAATCCATAATAACTCTTCTTGCAGTGGAATTTCATTTCAATTCTCATTGCTGAGACAGTGATGCAGAGACACATTTCTACAAACCTGATGATGAAACAAACTCATCCTGATCTCGGATGACCTGAGTGTGAGCACGTTTTTAGGAAATTTTCATTTTTGGGTGAACTATTCCTTTTAATTAATTCATAAAGTAATTAAAACATGTTTAGCTTTAATGCCTTTATTAATCTATGAAGTATTACAGACCATTCATTAATTAAAAAGATAAGAAGTGAAATCACAGGTCCTGATGTGTCTGAACTGGCCGCAGTGTTTCTGCTGTATTATTACTGAAGGCTAATCTTCATTCACACTGTAAAGGTCATTCATGCTTAATTACTCGGTCTAATCCACTGGGCAGAAGGTTAATTATTTGTGAGTTTGGTCATTAACATGCCGCACACGCTCTGTTATTTCTCAGGATAAGTCTGGTCCTCATAAGGAGATCTACCCATATGTGATCCAGGAGCTCAGACCCACGCTGCAGGAGCTGGGCATCTCCACTCCAGAAGAGCTGGGCATCGACAAAGTCTGATCCTCAAAGCAGCTAACAAACAAGTTGGTTCCTTGTCATTTTACAGATACTTTTAAATGCAAAAATGCATTAATAGCAGGAAGAGTTTCTTAAGCATCACTCATTTTTAATACCTATTTTTTATGCATCAAGTTTTGTCCATATAATGATCTGTCTCTGTTTGTGTTTCAGGGTTTTTGTGAAGTCAATGGGTTTTCTACCTCTCTGCTCACTGTACGGGAAGTCAAACTCCATCCCGTCCTTTATAAAAAAATAATGGGCCTAATAAACCAAGCAATACTGAATGAGTTTGTGTTTTCATTTGTGTTTGGATGATGAGATGAGATGAACACTGACACTGAGGTTTGTATCTCAAAGACATTATAACAGATCACTGTGTTTCTGATGATTGCAACCATGAACTGAATTTAATTTGACACATTAAAATGCTAAAAATGTAAGCCACAAACAAAAAAAAAACACAGTCCCATCGCCATTAGAAATATTCATTTTGCAGGGTTTCTGCAGGTCTTGCAAAATATTAATTTACCATTCCACAAATAAAGGCCTAAAAATGGCTTAAACTAGAGCAGAAAGTCTTAAATTCATGAAGTCATGGTATTAAATGTTGCATGCACTGCACATACTGTGTCTGTCTGTGTGTCTGTGTGTGTATGTATAAATATATATATATATACACACATGCACAATGATTATATTATATATATATATATAATATAATCATTGTGCATTCCAATTAATCTCAATCAAACTGCAGTTGGGTTATTTTGATTAGGTACAAAATAACAACAAGAAAAATACAGTTAACACAATAAAACACAAAAACATTATAACATAATAAAAAAACGTGATTTTTGAATATTTAAAAAAAACAGAGATCTGTTTTTGCAAATAAACTCTTCACATATATTCATAAATCAAGTTTTTTTTTTTTTTTACTTGGGGTTGATTTTTGTAAGCCAGCTGGCAGATATTTGTTCTTGTTTTAATCATAGACTCCCTTAATTTAGATCAGTTTCCCATAAAACTAGGTGTAATAAAATAACTAAAACTGAAATTAAAATGAACAAAAACAATATAGACATTTTAAAAAAAACTAATAGAAATGACAAAAAATAAAATTATTAAAATATTGCCACAATGAAAATTTAAAGTTTTTTTTTTTTTTTTTGTACATTTTTATTTCAGTTTTAGGTATTTTAGTAGCCTACATCGAGTTAAACTAAAAGAAAATGACTCAAAATATTGATAAAAAAATGATTCGATTTAATATATATATATATATATATATATCACTGGTAGATCACTGACACTAATAACTGGTTCTATGCATAGTTAGTAGTTTAATTTAAGGCTGCAGTGGCGCCGGAGCGCCTGAGAGCGGCAGCAGCGCGCAGAATGCGCTGAAGGTGACATCAGGCGAAGAAGAATCTCTGTTTACAGCAGTGTTTTGAAACTCTATTAGCATGAGCATCGACACTGTGATTTAAGACATGATTTCTCATTTAAACTCTCATTCTGAAACACCGACATGAGCCACACGATGGAGAGCCGAGAGCAGCGCACTCTTCTGTCCGAGAGAGAGTCTTCAGCCGCGGGGAAGGTGATTTATCTCCGTCTGTTGTGTTAATAAACTCCATTAATAATCATAAAACATACATCACTCGTTTAAATAAAGATCATGTATTCAGGAAGGGAAATATCCTGTCGGAAAAAAATAAAATCAGTGATGAGAATTTAAATGCAATTAAGATTTTTGTGGGAATATTTTTTTAATTAAATAAAAATCTCCAAAAGTGTTTAAATAAACATTGTTTGTTAAATTAATTGTAATTCATGTTTAGTGATGTTCTTACCAGGTAGTGGATAAGTTGTATTTATAATATGTCGTTATATGACACACTGAGTAGCAATTAGGACGGTCAATGATTAAAAAAATAATAATAACAATTACCTGATTTGCTCATTAATGAGTCGCAAATAATTATTTATCAATATTTGCTGATAAAAACTCTAAAAGCCCCAAATAAATAATTAAAGGATGAATTATGCTTTCAGACAGTGACGTTGAATAGACAACACACAAAACTTTAATGTTGTATGTTTTAATTCTTTGACTCTCCTCATTAATTCAACACATTCTTGTATTCTGTCTGGAATATGTTTCTAGCCTCTGCCACACATCTTGCTCTTCAAAGGGATAGTTCTCCCAAAAATGACACAAAGCAGATAATGCAAGGAGACAGAACCACTTCAGAAAGCACACAAAGACAGTCAAGTTTAAAATATTAGTATTTGTATACTTCTTACATTATATATCGAATCATTTAACAGGAGTTGCATGAGTTACAGTCATATTCACTTTGTGAAGTGTCATTTTTACATGTGATTTATTTTTCGCGTGTTCATCTGATAAATGAAAGTCATATGGGATTGCATGAGTTTTGTTGTTGCACTAGATATACGTGTTTGGCCTGTGCCATTTTGTTTCGTTTTCTCAGTAATAACCATACTTCTGAATGTCTGTCAGAAAAGAAAGTACTTGAGTACATTTTAAAGCTGTACTTTCTTACTTTTACTCAAGTATGTTTTTGGCCAGATACTTGTACTTTTAATTGTATCTGTACTTTCACTTGAGGAAAATTTTAAACCACATTTTAAAACCCTTTTTTTTTTTTATATCAACCCTTGAACTTCGCAAATAGGACAATGCACACCATATAAAGCCATATTATGCCATCAGCCCATTTCGTGTCATGGTTTTTCCGCCGCTGCAAAGGCTAAATTGTACATTAGGCCCTGATATTAGAAGTACTACCACAAGGACAGCCAAATTTTTTGCAAGTAGATCTCTATTAATTCATATGCATCCATGCCCTTGCTTTATTCACAGTAAGATGGCAGTGATCCACAAAGGAAAAGGGTTATATAAAACTAGAAATTGTCTAAGCATGCAAAAAAATTCCCATGCATGTGTAAATAGTTTCTCAAAGGCACAAAAAAGTTTCCTGTGTGCATGCAATAGTCTGTTTTTTTATATGTAGGGGCTCTGTATGTTCACTTGTATGTTTCTATCACTCAAAGAATATCAATGAAAAAAAACCTGAAAAATAAAAATATTTACAGACTGTACTATATACCAAATATAAAGCTGAAAATAGTTCTATATGAACCATTTATGTTAAATATGGGCTGAAAATCTACTGAGAGGTTTGGAAATTTGAAATGGAAAATGTGTAGGAACCCTGTAATATGCACCAAAAAGCATGCATGCTACGTCAAATAATAATTCAGTCAAGTTCAAGTTTATTTGTATAGTGCTTTTTACGACACAAATTATAAAGAGTTTTATTTTATTTTGTTTATGCACAGAATATAAAATGCAATACAAATACATGGTGTGTGTGACAGTATACCAGGTTAAGAATGCAATTGTTATGAGAAAAATATGGTAGCAATAACTTATATGAAATCGCCCCTTTATTTGTCACTCATCTCACAATGTTGATGAATGAACTGACATGTTTAATCAATAGAGTGCTGGAAACAGTGAGCAAACACTAGCGGTGGAGAAGAGAGGGCCGTATATCATGTCCAAAACTCCTTCTTTCCACACCACGCTCCGTAAGTACTGAGAGTATGAGAGACGTGTTTGCATCACTCATTTGCTTGAAAATCACATCTTAACCTGCATATAGTGAAATAGAGACTGTGTTTGCAGAGAAGCACAGAGACACAGCGAGACGAGCTCTGCAGAAGAGAGGATTGGGCTCAGCGAGGCCTGTGCTTCATCAGCCCCGACACAAACCAAAGACGTGAGTCTCAGGGAACTTAAAAACATACTTATATTCACATCTTTACATTTATGCATTTGGCAGATGCTTTTATCTAAAGTGACTTGCAGTGGTTGCATTTTTTTAAAATCGGTGCAATTAATGTGAATTTAATTTACAGAAGCATTAAACTGCATATCATTATGTTCATTAACTTAAAATAAAACCATAAAAATGTCATGACTTGAAATAAAAATTTTAAAAACTTAAACTTGCAAGGAATTGTCGTTTTCATTTAGTTTAATTTACTAAAATAAGTAAAAACTGTTAAAAGAACAAAAATGACAAAACATGCAACAAAAATAGTGTTATTTTAGTATAAATTAAATAATATTATAGGTTTTTATTAATGTTGAATTAGTTTTAATTTTTTTATTAATTTTATTTTTAGTTAAAATTTGAAAGAGTTTGTTGTGTGTTTTTGTTATTTTTATTCTATATCTATTTAATTTTTATTAACTTGTTTTTGTTAATTTAGTAAATCAAGTTAAACTATGAATGAAAATGAGATGTTGCTATAGCAACTAGCTGAAAAACATTAATGTGTTTTTTTGTTAATGTTTATTGCAGTGCTGTCAAACAATTAATCACGATTAATCGCATCTAAAATAAAAGTTTTAGTTTACATAATATATATATGTGTGTGTACGGTGTATATTTATTACGTGTATATATAAATACACACATACAGTATATATTTTGAAAATATTTACATGTATATATTTATATTCATATAAATATATGTAATATATAAACATGGCTTATTTTTCTGAAATATATACTGTATATGTGTCTATTTATTCATAATAAATATACACCGTACACATATATTATGTAAACAACTTTTATTTTGGATGCGATTAATCATTTGACAGCACTAGGTTATTGTTATTTTAAGTAAATAACTATAATAATCGCCAACAAAATTACAAAAACTTTTTACAATTAAAATGAAAACAAAAAATCTAAAAAATAAAATAATTCAAAATATTAACAAACTCTATAATACTATATTATATGATTCTAAAGTAGCTGTGCTGCATGAATGCACAGATGAATTAAAACTACAATCAGTGTATTGTGTGTTATTTGATATCATTGCTCATCGGTCAGGCGGAGTGTCTCTGGTACAGTAGAGCGATTGGTTCGTTTGGCCAGTTATTAATGATTAAAGTGAGTCTGCGGGTGTGTTTCACAGCTCACGCTCATCAAACCTTCTTTTATTTCTCTTCAAGCACACAAACCCACTGTAAAAGAGGAAAGGACAAACACTGAGCTCTTATTCTCTTCTGCTTCTCTCTGCAGTGTGAAGTTCAATAAGGGATACGCGGCTCTGAGTCAGACAGGAGAGGATTCGCTCATCTCGCTGGATTCAGACAGGTACGATTCTGCAGTCGAAAGAAGAAACATGTTCTCTTTAAATCATTTTGGTTAGAGACAGAAGTGTGTGCTGATTGTTTGAT
The DNA here is from genome assembly GCF_936440315.1 of Barbus barbus. NCBI lineage: Eukaryota > Metazoa > Chordata > Actinopteri > Cypriniformes > Cyprinidae > Barbus > Barbus barbus. Next base: position 30,091,240 of record NC_136751.1, read on the forward strand.
TTCATCAGTGATGCAGAGCTGGACTGTTCCTCTGGATATTCCTCAGCAGAGGTGAGTTAATGCCTTTAAATTGTTTGGTAAACGGGTACTTGGTTGCCTTCATGTTTAGGGTTTGAATATGCATTATTATGCACTGATCAATTTAATAATCAATTATAAAACGCTTACAGTTTTTATCACAAAAACAGCTGCAGCGTCTTTTAAAGAGTGGTTGAGTTGTTCAGAATTGTTGTTCAAGCTGAATTTTAGCAAGTTTTTGATTAGTATCTTCCTTTGAAGCAGATATGGCTATACAAATCAAATAATAATCAATTATATATGTATATATGTGTGTGTGTGTGTGTGTGTGTGTGTGTGTATATATATATACACACACACATACATTTGTGCTCATAAATTTACATGCCCCTTGCAGAATATGCAAAATGGTAATAATTTTAACAAAATAAGAGGTATTGAGAAAATTGCATGTTATTGTTTATTTAATACTATCCTGAATAAGCTATTTCACATAACAGATGTTTATATATTCTCCACAAGACAAAAGTTCAAAAGTTTACATACCGTTGAATCTTAATAATAATCTGTGTTGTTTCCTGGATGATCCACGACTGTTTTTCTGTGTTGTGAACAGTTAAACTGCCTGCTGTTCTTCAGAAAAATCCTCCAGCTCCTGCACATTCTTTGGTTTTCCATCACTTTCTACAAATATGACCCTGGAGCACAAAAGCAGTCATGAGTAACACAGGTATATCTGTAGCAATAGCCAACAATACATTGTATGGATCAAAATTATACATTTCTCTTTTATGCCAAAAATCATTAGGATATTAAGATCATGTTCCATGAAGATATTCTGTAAATTTCCTTCTGTAAATATATCAAAACTTAATTTTTGATTAGTAATATGCATTGCTAAGAACTTCATTTGGACAAATAGTTGTATCTCGGCCAAAAATGGTCCTATCCTAACAATTATTCAGCTTTCAGATGATGTATAAATCTCAATTAAAAAAAATTGACCCTTATGACTGGTTTTGTGCTCCAGGGTCACATATTTGAACCCTTTCTAACAATAACTGTATGATTTTGAGATCCATATTTTCACACCGAGGACAACTGAGGGACACATATGCAACTATTACAGAAGGTGGAAATATTTACTGATGCTCCAGAAGGAAACACAAAACTTTTGAACAGAAAAATAAAGAAAGAGATAGATAAAGTGGCATAAGGCACATGGCAGATAGAGTGCAAACCGGTTAAATAAAACTAAACTGTGCAGATATATGTGTATGTGTATAGAGTGAATATATATAGTGCAAGAGGAGCTTATCAGTCTGAGGACATTGTAGAAAAATAAAAAAGGAGATAAATAAACTGGCATAAGACACATGGTAGAATAGATGGAGTGCAAGAGTATAATAAGTTATAAGAGTATAATAATGATTCTAACATAACACTAAGCCTCTAACAAACACTAACACTGAGAAAACAACAGTAGTTGATGACAGACAAATCATAAAAGCTGTGAAAATGAACCCTAAAAGACGTGTCTGTAAAATCCCCAACAACTTCCAGAAAGCTGGGGTGATGCTCTGACAATCTACTGTCCTCAGGAGACTTTGACACAGAATTACAGATGCTACACAGCAAGATGCAAACCTCTGACCAGCACCAAACATAGAAAGACAAGATTAGAGTTTGCAAAAAAGCACAAAGGTGAGCCAGAAGAGTTTTGGAACTGTGTTTATGGACCGATGAGACAAAGATGAACCTTTATCTAAGTGATGGGAAAGCACTAATGTGGAGAAAGAAAGGGAACTGCAATGATCCCAAGCATACAGCCTCATCTGTAAAGCATGGTGGAGGTGGTGTCATGGCATGGGCATGCATGCTGTCTCTGGAACAGGCCCTCTCAACTTTACTGATGACTTAATGTATGATGACAGTAGCAGAATGAATTTGGAAGGGGACAAAACCATCTTGCCTACCAATATTCAAGAAAATGCCACCAGATTCATTGGGAAGTGCTTCATATTGCATCAGGACAATGACCCAAAACACCCTGCAGTTCAGTCAAGGAATTTATAAGAGCAAAGAAATGGAAAGTCTTAGATTGCCCAAGTCAATGATAGCATCACGCAGTTGCTGCAGATTTGTCGGCTGCACATCCATGATGAGAATCTCCCGTTCCACCACATCCCAAAGGTGCTCTATTGGATTGATTCATGTCCTTTACGCCAAATTCTGACCCTACCATCTGAATGTTGCAGCAGAAATTGAGACTCATCAGACCAGGCAACGTTTTTCCAATCTTCTATTGTCCAATTTTGAGCCTGTGTGAATTGTAGCCTCTGTTTCCTGTTCTTAGCTGAGGAGCGACACCCGGTGTGGTCTTCTGCTGCTGTAGCCCATCTGCTTCAGGGTTTGATGTGTTGTGCGTTCAGAGATGGTATTCTGCATACCTTGGTTGTAACGAGTGGTTATTTGAGTTACTGTTGCCTTTTCTATCATCTCTAACCAGTCTGCCCATTCTCCTCTGACATCTGATATCAAGGCATTTTAGTCACACAACTGCCGCTCACTGGATATTTTCTCTTTTTACATTCTCTGTAAACCCGAGATGGTTGTGTGTGAAAATCCCAGTAGATCAGCAGTTTTTGAAATACTCCAACAACCATTCCACGTTCAAAGTCACTTAAATCCCCTTTCTTCCCCATTCTGATGCTCGGATTGAACTTCAGCAAACGCTTTTTTGCCTAAATATCATATTTTTTTCATTTAGTACTGCCCTTCAGAGGCTACAGAAGATAATTAAAATAAAATAAGTTAAATTTACCCCGATCTTCAAATTCAAAAAGGTTTTCACGCCCCGGCTCTTAATGCATGGTTTTTCCTTCTGGAGCATCAGTAAGTGTTTGAATCTTCTGTAATAGCTGCATATGAGTCCCTCAGCTGTCCTCAGTGTGGAAAGATGGATCTCAATCATACAGTCATTGCTGGAAAGGGTTCAAATACACACAAATGCTGGAAAACGAATGAAGGATTTTTCTGAAGAACAGCAGACAGTTTAACTGATCGTTCAGGTAACAACAGTATTAAGTTCAAGGGGATGTAAACTATTGAATGGGGTGATTTTTATAAATCAACTCTTGTGGACTGCATGTAAACATATTTTATGTGAAATATCTTATTCAGGTCAGAACTAAATAAACAATAACATGCATTTTGTATGATCCCTCTTATTTTGCTAAAAAATAATTAACATTTTGCAGATTCTGCAAGGGGAGTGTAAACTTTTGACCTCAACTGTATGAGGCATAAAAGCCTAAAAATGTCATATTTCAATGTTTAAAGGTTTATATAGTCACATAACATGATGGACTTCACAAGGTTTGTTTTCATGAAGTGAACAAACACCTTTCATATCAGTGATAAGAGTGTCTCTCGGCAGGTGCATCCAGACCTGAGCAGGCAGCTGTTGAAGGACGGATATCACCTGGATGAGATCCCTGATGATGAGGATCTGGACCTGATTCCTCCTAAAGCCCTGAGCTCCTCCGTCTGCTGCTGCTCCGCCGTCTCCTCCTGCTGCGTGCAGTGATCCAGCCCCAGAGCTGCTGATGCTGAGTGAATGGATCAAACGTTCTTACAGTGTTTTTAGGAGCACAGACTCGTTTTGTTTGTCATGGTGTAAGCCTCGGTCTCGTTATTAGAATTACACTGCGTAGCCAAAATCCCAAACACTTCCAGTTTCGAGCCGCATGTAAATTTCTGCTGCATCGCATGAAAACACTCGAGACCGGCCCATATATCACCTCAAAATCAGAATAAATCAAGTTCAAGTTCAAGTTCAAGTTGTTCAAGTTCAAGAATGAGCTTTGTCATTCTGCTACATGTGGGGACATGCAGTGGAACGAAATGTCGTGCCAATTAGTAGTTATATTTAAAAGTGAGGCAGGTTTTAGTACCATTACACCAGCTTTTTTGCACAGTTTTTGTGTGTTTAAGTTTATTTAGCCCTTAAATTCTCGTTAATAAATGGAAGCTTGTTTCTGCCATTGGGATAAAAACATCAAAAGATAACAGCAACTTTTTAATCTCACAATTCTGAAATCATTTCTCACAATTTGGACTTTTTTCAGAAGTTAAAATTTTGACTTTTTTTCCTCTGAGTTCTAAGTTTACATCTTATAATTATGCTTTTATTTTTGCTACAAAACAAACATAACACATAACTACTTAATAAATAAACTCTTTTTTAAATCTTAAAGTTTTTGTTTTTTTTCACAATTGACTTTATTATTTTTTTTATTATTTAATTTCAGAATTACAAGTTTGTATGTCTTTATATCAGAATTGCGAGGGAAAAAAAAGTCACAAAAGTTACCTTTTTATTTTATTTTTTTAATTCAATTCAAAAACAGCTTCCATAGTAATGCCAAAGATCTCATTCTCATTGCTGTAATGTTTGGAAATATTGATATTTAAATGGTCAATTATTTATAAGTCATGGAAGTATTTGTTGTGCTGCCTTTGAACTGACTGAAAAAACATTTTACAAACGCATATTACTTAATTTGCTTTAGTCACAACATTAATATTTTGGGGTGAAATATGGTTTGGAAGTGTTTCGTGAGATTGACGCATGTATGTATTTGTATTCGGTGGCCAGCGCTCAGACGTACGACGTGTGTTTTATAATCATTATTTCACTCGAGAGAGCGGCTGATGATTTCAAAACTCAGAAAAGGAACTGAAGATGAAAGTGGGATCTGAAACTCAAAGAATACCCATGATGCTCAGCGTTTGGGGAAGTACAGTGTTACTGATCGTCAGAAACGTGACACTACGTGTGTGTGTGTGTGTGTGTGTGTAGGTTTGTAGGGGTGTGTGTGTGTGTGTGTGTGTGTGTGTGTGTGTGTGTAGGTTTGTAGGGGTGTGTGTGTGTGTGTGTGTGTGTGTGTGTGTGTGTGTGTAGGTTTGTAGGGGTGGGTGTGTGTAGGTTTGTAGGGGTGTGTGTGTGTGTGTGTAGGTTTGTAGGGGTGTGTGTGTGTGTGTGTGTGGGTTTGTAGGGGTGTGTGTGTGTGTGTGTGTGTGTGTGTATGTGTAGGTTTGTAGGGGTGTGTGTGTGTGTGTTTTACTCTGCTATGGAGGTTCAGGAGGTGTGTGTGTGTGTAGGTTTGTAGGGGTGTGTGTGTGTGTGTGTGTAGGTTTGTAGGGGTGTGTGTGTGTGTGTGTGTGTGTAGGTTTGTAGGGGTGTGTGTGTGTGTGTGTGTGTGTGTGTGTGTGTGTGTGTGTGTGTGTGTGTGTAGGTTTGTAGGGGTGTGTGTGTGTGTGTGTAGGTTTGTAGGGGTGTGTGTGTGTGTGTGTAGGTTTGTAGGGGTGTGTGTGTGTGTGTGTGTAGGTTTGTAGGGGTGTGTGTGTGTGTGTTTTACTCTGCTATGGAGGTTCAGGAGGTGTGTGTGTGTGTGTGTGTGTTTTACTCTACTATTGAGGTTCAGGAGGTGTGTGTGTGTGTGTGTGTAGGTTTGTAGGGGTGTGTGTGTGTGTGTGTGTGTGTGTGTGTGTAGGTTTGTAGGGGTGTGTGTGTGTGTGTGTGTGTGTAGGTTTGTAGGGGTGTGTGTGTGTGTGTGTGTAGGTTTGTAGGGGTGTGTGTGTGTTTTACTCTGCTATGGAGGTTCATTTGAAAAGTGTTTATTAACTTTTTTAAATATTATATTTTCTCTCAGTAAGTTTTTGGATGCACTAAAGCTTTATTAGATCTCTCTGATATTCGGTTACTGTCAAACAATAACACATTGTTACTGAAATGAAGTGAGACTGATGTGAGTTGTTACTTTAGTTAAACGCCTGCGGTGAGATATGACATGTTTTGTATTTAAAATTGTATAATCAAGAATATTTTTTATCTGCCCTTAAATATGCATTTGCTTTGAGAAATATGTTGTTTTATGTTGTGTGTGTGTGTGTGTGTGTGTGTTTGTGTGTGTGTGGACAATCTTCTTCAACACTATGCAAATAACACTAATTCTTCTTTGTAGCCTCAGCAAATCAGTTACTGACTTTATAATGCGATAACCTTATTGACTTTTATTTTGTTGCAAGAACAATATTATTTGTATTTAACAATGTTTTGTGAAATTAAAGGAAACACTTCAACTTTCTCTGGTGATGACTGCTCATATTCAGATCATTACTAAATGCAACATAGTAGAGATGCCAACAAATGACCACCAATCTGCTTTTAATAGTATTTAGATTAAACTAGAACACAGTTGGAGAAAAGCCTTGCAGTCTGACGCATGTACAGTATGGGACACAGGCATTGTGGTTTGTAGAAAGCTGATGGATGCATATTATATAACAATATAACAATAAATGCAAATATAGGACAAGTAGATGTCGCAGCTGCGCATGAGCACTAGAGGTCGCTGCCGCCTGGTTTACTGTCTGAGTTTAATTCTTGCATTTAAAATCATGACTTTTAATCCAGTAAAACATGCAACATGAAGCTAAACTGAAGTCATACATGTTCTTCATTAAATAAAACATTCCTTCATTAATGTCTCATTATTACACAATAATCAAACTGAAAATTTAGTGAGCTGCCCACTTCAAAAGAAAAGGCTAGAAAAAGGCTTTCTATTTAAGACACAGCCATAATATATTCAAGCAGTGAATAGAGAATTAAGTGTTTTAATAATGTTTGTATTGTTTGTTTGACACAAGAAATATATTGAACTGATCGGGTCATTTGATAAATATTCTTTAAAATAGTTTTCATCATTAGAATATTTATTTATTTATTTGACTACCAGAGCATTTCAGCAGACTGCTTCATGAATTATATTGACTTTAGAATTAATAGTCATTTTCTAAATATTCTTTCAATATTTTTTTTTTTTTTTTAAATAATGTAATGTATATTTTATGAATACCAAACATACTATAGGAACATTTCATTAAACTGATTCATGGCAGAAGAATTGTAAAGACATTAGAATTGATCTGGTCATTTTTTATTTTACTATTACTATTATTATTCTACTACTATTATCATTTTACTATTAAACATTTGTTAGAGTGTTTATTTATTTTATTGTATCGTAGTAATTTAAATTAATTTTGTGACTACCAAACGTATTTTGACATTAGGTCATTTTCTAAATATTTCTCAACATTATTGTTGTAATCATTTGAATATTAATTAATTTACATTAATATTCTACATTAATTAACACATTTCACTGCTGGTTATACTCTGTATAATTGTGTATGTGACGAATAAAAATCTTGAATCTAATTAATTAATTTATATTTTGTTTTATTTATTTTATTTTATTTTCTGGATACCAAACACACTGACAGAATTATACTGACGTTAGATCTGGTAATTTTCTAACTATTTATTTTAATTATTTTTGTCATTATTAATAGTATTATTATTTTAAATTATAGTTGTCTTCATTAGAATATATATTTTATTGTAGTAATTTAATGTAATTTTATGAAAACACACACGCATGCATTATTAGTCCATCAGAGTGTGTGATTGATTGGCACGCGCTGTGAACGCATTCCGCGCGGGGTGGGGGTGCGCGTTGCGTCGCGTCGCGGGGCGGAGCGGAAGGGAGCTGCAGCTGCAGGGAGTTGCGCGCTGAACGCCGGTGGTCGCGGTTCTGCGTCTGAAACGGAGCGCACCGGATCGAACGGAAAGCGCCGCCGGTTCGCCGAGAGTTACCGAGCAGAGAGTCGAGCGGAGCGGAGGGATGGTGGATAACAGCGGCAGCGGCAAAACGCAGATGGTGAGTCGGTGTAACTTAGTTTAAATGTTCATAATGTTATTAACAATGTTGAAGTCTTGAGCTGTACACATCCTCCTATAGCTTAAACCAAACACCGCGCGACACACGGTTTCAGCTGCACGAGCGCGTTTGTGTTTCTGCCACGGTGCACAAGAATTGTCCTAGAAACCATTTACTCTCAAAAATTGCTGGTAAATTTCACAAATGTGACCCTGAACCACAAAACCAGTCATAAGAGTATTTTTTTAAGATGAATAAATAATCTCTCCATTGATGTATGGTTTGTTATGATAGGACAATATTTGTCTGAGATACAACTATTTGAAAATCTGGAATCTGAGGGAGCAAAAAAACCTAAATATTGAGAAAATCACCTTTAAAGTTGTTCAAATGAAGTTCTTAGCAATGCATATTACTAATCAAAAATGAAGTTTTGATATATTTATGGTAGGAAATTTACAAAATATCTTCATGGAACACGATCTTTACTTAATATCCTAATGATTTTCGGCAAAAATTTATAATTTTGACCCATACAATGTATTGTTGTCTATTGCTACAAATATAGCTGTGCTACTGATGACTGCTTTTGTGCTCCAGGGACACATATAGTTACAAATAAACAGCAAGTAACACACCGAATTAAATATGACAGAAAGACTGAAATTGTGTTTTCTTGTAAAACTTTATCCAGTAATCTTAATTTTATGTACAACTTTGATAAAGCATGTTTACAGTGTATTAAAAAATCTTATTAGTCTCTTTTTGCAATCAAATATATAAACATTCTTAGAACAACACATTTTCTTACCTGAGAAGCCAAATTTCATTAAGTGTAAGGAAGATTCGTTTTCTAAATATTTAAGTGAATTTATTATAAAGAGGATGTTTTCATTGAATTCAGTAAATGCACATTTAAGTGAATTTATTGCTTTTATATGCATTTCTTATGCATCTGTATCTGATGCACGTCTGCTTGTCAGATACATGTATTTTATGTATATATGCATTATAGTCAGTGTTCCCACCCTTTAAACCCACAGAAACCTTCTGTCATGGTAAGAGTTTCATTCTTTAGTCCCTTTATGAAGCTGTTTTTATCTTGGGAACCCACAATGGTGGTGATTTCAAGTTTTACTATCATGGTGTTGACACACACACACACACACACACACACACTGCCAGATGCATCTGAATGCACAAACATGCTGCTTTCATTAGGGGCCTCGGCTTTGATCCACCGTTTAACTGTTTTTAGTCATTTTAGATTCCCTTAAACCACATGATTCTCATGCGTGACTGCTTTACTCTAGTATGAAACTCATCAGTACATTTGAGTCATTGAATCAAGCTTGTTTTGGTTCAGAAGTGTCACTTTTAAAGGGTGTTTTATAGTATAACTGGTAAATGAAGCTCATGGTTTATTGCATGCAGGTTCTTTAACCCGTCTGTCCTGCTAAACCTGCGTATTTCAAAACAAATCTGACTCCGTTCAGAGCTCAGTGTTTGATCGTCACATACTGCAGAAAACAAACAGTGTTTACTTTTCTAACGAATTTACAGGTTTTGACATTTTCTCATAAAGGGCTTTTTGGATTTGCTTTACATTTTTGTGTTTTGCGAACCACTTTTGATCTGTTTTCGGTGTTCAGTTCTGATGTTTAGTATGTATCTTTCTGAAAACGAGAGCCGAGAAGGTTCATTTCTAAGCGTGGCTTATGGCGTGATGAGATGATTTCATGTATTTAATGTGCTGTATTGTATTGTTTGACTGATATATTTGCCAGGCCGATATTTTGAGATTGTGAATTGATTTTATGCTTTCAAATGTTGAATTTGGAGGTAAATACTGTGTAAAATACAAATTAATTGAAATGCAAGCATCTTTTTTTCTATTTGCTGTTACTAAGTGAGCCATTAGCCACCTGTACTCAGCCATTAAAAACCTATTTTAGTATTAATTAATGTGCTCAACAACAAGAAAAATGTTTTGGCCATGCATATGCATTTTTAGCAGTGCATATGTGTTAAAAAATATATATATTTATGATTCAATTTTTGTTGGCACATTCTAAATGATACAGATTCTAACTCGCATTCTTTCCTGCATTAATGTTCAGTTGGTGACTTCAGCAGAATTTGCAACAACAGCCAAATGTTTATGTTTGCTAAACATAAATGCATGCACATGATCAGTGAATGCTGGATGTAGTGACCTATGGGGCGTGAGACGGTTCTGCAAATATCCTTATCGTGTTGCCAAAACATTTGAGATTGTGCTGGTTTAAGTTCTCTTAGGAAATTATATTACTCACCAGATGCTTTCGAAGAAATGGTTAACAGAGACAACCTTGCAAGACAAAAGCTGAAACAAATCCAGCATTAAGGCATTTTTAACTTGAATACGAGTCTATAATAACACTTCCTCCAGTGAAAAAGTGTTCTGGTCTGGAGAGGAGAGAAGTCTGCACAGATCAAGCAGCGTTTACAAGACAAAACAGATCTAAACTAATATGTGGCAGGATTTTGATGTTAGTGACTTAGTTAAAAACGTCTTAATGCTGGATGTGTTTCAGCTTTTGTGTTCTCCAGATGTTAACTGATGGACTGGAGTGGTGTGGATTATCGTGATGTTTTTATCAGCTGTTTGGACTCTCATTCTGACGGCACCCATTCACTGCAGAGCATCCATTGCTGAGACACTGATGCAGAGACACATTTCTACAAACCTGATGAAGAAACAAGCTCATCCTGATCTCCTGAAGATGTACAGCAAATTAATTTTTGCCTGAACGATTCCTTTAATGCTATCTTCAGCAGCCGTGTAGGCCTATCGCAATAATCAATATATCGACTTACCGCACAATATATATACATGACCTCAATAATTTTTGGTGACAATATATTGCCCATTATATTTACATAAAAATGAATGTCACCATGTTTTTTTGCAAAACAATCTAAATATTGAGAAAATCGCCTTTAAAATTGTCCAAATTAAGTTCTTAGCAATGCATATTGCTAATTACAAATTAAGTTTTGATATATTTACGGTAGGAAATGTACTAAATATCTTCATGGAACATGATCTTAATATCCTAATGATTTTCGGCATAAAAGAGAAATGTATAATTTTGATCCATACAATGTATTGTTGTCTATTGCTACAAATGTAGCTGTGTTACTGATGACTGCTTTTGTGCTGCAGGGTCACATTTATTCAGTGGCATAAAATTACAATAATATCGCTTATCGCAATTATTTTGTGGAGCAATATATCACTCAACAAAAAAGCTGTTATCGTGACAGGCCTAGCCATATGTTTACATTTGCACGTGAGCAATGAACCCTAAACATGCTGATCGTGTTGCCAAAACAAAATAGTGCATGCTAAGTTATGCATTTATATCTGTGAAGCTCATACATGTGTGTGTTCCATGTCTCAGGAGGCTGGTTTGGCCGGTGGGTTTCCCCACAGCGGCTCCACAGGAGTGAAGCTGGAGCAGATGATGGAGCATCTTCAGCAGCAGCAGCAGGCGCGTCTGGAGATGGAGCAAAAGGAGCGGACGCTGCGTGAAGCTCACATCATGTATGCACAGCAGCTCGCGGCTCAGCAGGCCATTCTGGCCGCCGCTCGGGCTTCAGGGGCCGGGATCATGAGCAGGGGCCTCGGACCTTCTGGGGCCGGACAGCTGTCACGTGTCTCCAATCAAAGCAGTCTGGACTCCGAGCGCGAGGATGAACGCGACCGGGACTCCGATGATGATGGGATGATGGAGGGCGATGAAGGCAGTGAGGAAGATGAACAGCCGTACGGGAGCTTCTCGGGCCCCGGGGCCCCCGTAGATGCGCAGAGAGCTCTGTCACCTGCCGTCAGGGTCAAACAGGAGCCCGAGGACGATCTCTCATCCGTCGGGCGACCGTCTGTGTCTTCTCCTAACGGCCAAACGGACTGGAACTACGAGGATCACTTTAAAGCAGTAAGAGCTTGGGTTATCTTGTGCTTTCTTCCTTACAGTTGTATTTTTGACTTGTTTTCCAAGATGAATATGTGTCCCTGCAGCACAAAAGCAGTCATGAGTAACACAGGTATATTTGTAGAAATAGCCAACAATACATTGTATGGATCAAAATTATACATTTCTCTTTTATGCCAAAAATCATTTGGATATTAAATAAAGATCATGTTCCATGAAGATATTTTGTAAGTTTCCTACCATAAATATATCAAAACTTCATTTCTGATTAGTAATATGCATTGCTAAGAGCTTCATTTGAACAACTTTAAAGGAGATTTTCTCAATATTTAGATTTTTTTGCTCCCTCAGATTCCAGATTTTCTAATAGTTGTATCTCAGCCAAATATTGTCCTATCATAACAAACCATACATCTTATTTATTCAGCTTTCAGATGGTGTATAACTCTCAATTTTGAAAAATTTACCCTTAAGACTGGTTTTGTGGCGCATGGTCACATATGTGAACATTCTTAAATCAAGATTAATTTACTTAAGAAGCAAAATTGCATAAGATTTTAAGTCTTGTTTACTGACGTGTATCAAAATTAAGTGAGTTTATGATTAAAACAAGAAAAAGAAATAATAAAGAAATTAGGGATTTTTTGACCCGTTGGCAGATATTTTTCTTCGTTTTAAGCAAAAACTTACTTAATTTTCACTTAATATCTTAAGTCATTTTGCTTCTCAAGTCTTGTTTTCTGCAAGAAAGAAGTCTATTAAAATGAAGTGAGTTTGTTTAATACAAGAAAATATCAGTCGATGGGGTCAGAAAAAAATCAACTTAATTCAAAGGGGAAAAATATAATTTTTCTGTTTTAAGCATGAACTCACTTTATTTCTATACATTTTTTTTTATAAATTTCTTTAATATTTTAAGTAATTTAGCTTAAACTCACTTCATTTTAATGCATTTCAGTCGTTGTGCATCTAAAGTAAAAGTATGTTCATTTTAATTATAAAAATACTAAGTAAAAACATCATTACTATTTGCAAGACATTCTGAAGCATTTGCATGTTTGTTAAATACAATATTGTTCAAATTAAATGTTAACTATTATCAATAGTAAATTAAACAGAAACTTTCTGTCACTTTATTTTGAGAGAAGTTGAAGCTTTTGTAACATCTCCAGCTTGACATGGATGCTTTTACTAGTTTGAAACTCTCCATTAATTCTGACACAATGTGAATCCATTATTCTTATTCAAAAGCAGACGGACTTGTTCATATCTGGGGGCTTTTATTCATATATTTGTTTGATCAGCATGTTTAGGAAGCTCAGCAGGCTTTGATGGGTCAGTCGGTCATCGTCTTCTCGTCCTCTTTGCACCTTTCTGCAGGTTTCTGTGTGTGTTTGTGTTGGTTTGAGCTCCTCAGGAGAAACATCTGCTCCGCGTGAGTTCTGGCTCAGAGCCGGACACTTTGCTGCACTTATTTGCTCTCTTGTGCTTCTGCCAAACGCTGAGTCGACTTTGGCCGGCGTCCAGGCTGTGCAAAGAGACATTTGGCCCAAATTTGTCAGCGACTGCGTGGGAGTGTTTGTGCATGTGTGTGTGGCCGACTATACAGTAGCTGAATAGTGGAAGTTTATTGAGTTTGAAGGGAATGCTGCATCACAGGAGTTTATGAACGTCATCATCTGACATGCATCTGAATCTGAAACCTCAACTTCTAATGCAATGCATTCTGATGTTTCCACAGTCCCAAAATGCCCAAGACGCTTCTTGAAGCTTATTCTAGTGTGCAAGCATCATTAACGTCATCATGCAATGCTGTTTGCAACCATTTTACTTTCATAATGTGACATTTCAACTTGATTTTGTATGATATTTTCTTCAGAATGGCATGCACTAATGAATTAATTGCAATAAGACTAGGCCTGGTGCAATTATTAATTAATTAACTTTCTGGATAATATACAATAATTGTGCAGTGTAGTTAACTAAAAATAAAACCAAAAAAATCCCTTCAAATAAAATAAATTAAATAAAATGTAAAAACTTAATGTACTGAAATAACTAAAACCGAAAACTGAAATAAGATTGATTAAAAAAAACTATATAGAAACTTAAAAACAACAAAAATTAATGGCAAAAAGACAACAGAACTGCTAAAACTTTAAGTAAAATTAACATGAAAGCAGAATTTAATTTTTTTTTTTTTAAATCAAAACAATTCTCAATTATATTAAAATATTAAAACACTTCATTTTAATCACATTTTGCCACCCAAATCAGGGAAATTTAAAAGCTTAAATGTCAAAAAATCTATTATGTTACATCATATTATTATATTATATTATAAATGAATTAATTAATTATTAATTATAAATATTATTTTCACAGGATTAAAGTAAATCTTATGGGCTTATTTTATCATATTAAAATATTGTGAAATATATAAATAATAAATATTATTATACTAATAGTATTGTAAAAAGTAAAATATTTTTTAAAATAATGTATTATGCTTGCACTGCAAGTGACGTGAAGAAAACAAAAATAAATTGTTAATCACAATTATTTGTATGACAATGAATCGTCAGGAAAATGTTTCTGATCGTGACAGAGTTTAGATCTCAGGCGATCTGTCAAGAGCTCCACATCAAGAGCCGCTGATGTGATTAAAGGCCTGGAGCTTCTTCTTTATAGAGACAACATCCGTTCTGCAGTGTCCCAATATAGAGAATCAGTGTGGAAACACACAATCCTGACAGACAGAGAGAAGTGCTATGATACTGCGAGTCAGAATTATGATGCAATGTGCTTCAATGTAATTAGATGCATTGAATGAGTGCATATTTCTTGCTTTGCCATTTAAGTGCAAGTGAAGAGCAAATTATGCATTTTAGGAGTATAAATGATGTTTTAGATGCTGTTTTTACAATTTGTATCTCTTGCAATTTTGAGTTTATATCTCACAATTCTAATTTTATATCACACTACTTTTTTTCTTTTTGTATTTTTTGTATTTTTTATTATGCAGATTCTTAAATAACAACATGGCATATGTGAAAATCAACACAACCTGCTATTTTTTTTTTTTTTTAAACATCCATAGGAAAAGATGAAAAAATGTAGTAAATAACCAGAACATCACCCTTATCCCTACCCAACCCAAATTATCGCACATAAACTAAGGGGGAGAAAGAGAGAAAAGAAAAAGGTATGGTCTGCAACTCTTTTTTTTTTTTTCTTGCAATTTTGAGTTTATATCTTTCCTAGACATTATATTCTATGGCGGAAATTAACCAACTAAATGAGTAATATTTTCTGGCCAAATTCATATGCGCTCAATTAAATTGTACGGTAACCCTTAAAACCTTCCTATGACTAAAACCAATTTGCATCTGCAGTGATTCTTTAACTAACATGGAAAATCCCACATTGTGCACGTGTTGTTTATCTCATAGATACAATGATTCTAACTTAAAGGCAGCAGAGAGATTCTGATCTGAAGGATAAAGCGTGTTTGTTATAATTTCCAAACCCTGATCCGACAGTCAGGAAGAGGAAATGCAGACGGGGGGAAGGGAGTGAGACGCATCCGTCTCTGTCTTTGTATGCTGTGTTTTCTGTGTTCTGTCATTACGTGCATCCAGCAGTATATAATGACACCTCATCACGGCCACTGGTCTCGGGTTGCGTGGTTTGGGGGAAGGTTGAGAGACTCTGGTTTTAATGCTATCTCTGTGAGTTTTAATGACAGCTGCTGCTGTAAATTCCTTCCTGAAGCCATCAGACGAGGAGATGCGTCACGTTCAGAGGTTCAGATGCTTGCTTGATTGATCAGAAGACTGCATACAGACCAGATCATGTGATTTACTGGTGTGTTCATGTTCAGGGCTTCACACCAGTGTATAAAACAGATGTGATGGCCGTTATAGTCTTGCGGTTGATTAAGATTTTTTCATGTTTTGTAAGAAAGCTCTTCTGCTCACCAAGGCTGCATTTATTTGATTAAAAATGCAGTAAAAAGTGCATTAATATTATTGCAGTTTAAAATAGCTGTTTTCTATGTGAATATTTATTTCTGATGCAACGCTGTATTTTCAGCATCATTACTCCAATCTTCAGTGTCACGTGATCTTCAGAAATCATAATAATATACTGATTTACTGCTCAACAAACATTTCTGATTATTATCAATGTTGAACACAGTCGTGCAATCAAAACCAACAAAAGAGCGATAATATGCAAGCGCTATAACAAGTCTCAGTTATCTTAATGCAGTACACGTATACAAGTTTTTTTTTTATTATATAATAAATAAAAGCAAAATAGATAGAATAGAGAAGCCAGTGTTAGTTTTTTTTAAAGAATACAAGCAGTTAGTGAATTAATTGAGTGCAAATTTTAACAAAAAAAAATGTATATAATATTATAAAGAATATACATTTTTATTGTATAAATTAATTATTTTATAAATTAAAAAATATATATTTGAAGAGTTTGCAGACTTGAATAGAAAGTTTACTCAATGTATTTTTATATAAAATGCAGTTAATGTTTCATTGTTACAGTGAAATATCATCCTAGATTATGAAAAATGCTCAGATTTTTAATCCAAGAGTGAAGGGATTGATCCGAAAGCACTTCTTTTCAGTGGATAACAGACTGTAGCAAGAACATATTGTGTTCTCTGGAAACCTGCATGACTAAAAGATAAAAATATTTTGAGAAATGTCTCCATGTTTTTGGTCCAAACAATGAAAGTCAATGTTTTGATTTTTGCCAACATTCTGTTTATGTTCCACAGAAGAAAGAAAGAAAGTCGTTCAGGTTTGGAATGAAATGAGGTCAGAATATTAATGCATGTTTCTGAAAAGTTTAATTTGCTGGTGGTTCTCCGTGAAGGACCGGTTCTCAGTCAGCTGGAGAAGCAGCGAGTGTGAGGTGTGTGTTGTGGAAATCTTTGTTAAACGAGGGCTGACCCCCGTAATCCTCCGCTGCGTCCCTGGGGTCCGGAGGGGCCGATGGCTCCGTGTAATCGTCAGTGATTGATAGGGCTTTAATAACTACCGCAGATGATGCTTGCAAACATCAGACTTCTGCTGTTTGGATGTCTATGGCCTTGTAGCTGTATCTGACCAGCTGACTGACAGAAGTGTGTCTGTTGCATTCAGTAGATATTGTCTATATCATCATACATCTTGTTTGATAACATTCAATCATTTAGTAAATATTATATCATTTTTATGAAGATATTTGGGTTGTTATGAAGCAAGGATGTTTGTGTTCTTTATCTGAATCTTTGTCTAACTTGTTTATTAGTTAAATATGTATTATTATGAGTTCATTAATGGCAAGACTGCGTGGATATTTGTGCTTGTATCAACACACTTAAATAGACATCAAATACTCATCATTGATTATCATTTTTGTTAATATTTTGAATTTATTATTATATTTCACTTGAGGTTCAGTTACAGTTTTAGTATTTTATGTATCATTTGTTTTCATTTGAATATGTCTATAGTTTCAGTTACTTCACGTTAATCTAAAGTAAAATGAGAAATGTTGCTTGGGCCAATTTATTTAGTTTCAGTTTATTGTATTGCTTCACTTTATGTTTTTATTTTATCAATTATATTTAACTTTATTTCAATTATTACTATTTTACTATTAATTTAAGGAACAAAAAGCATTAATAGCGCTGATGTGAACTAGTGAATATTACTGATATTGGTGATTGTGAAGCTCATATCGTCTTCGCTCTCATAACTCGATCCGTTCATAACTGAAGCGTGACGTGAAGCTGGACGATCGGTGTGGATCCGGATCGATGTGGGTCGTGTAAGCGCGTGATTGGTCTCATTTACGCTCATGCATTATGAATGTGAGATCCTCAGGCGTTTGGCTTCCATTAGTAAAGCTGAGGCGGTCAGGAGTGACACCAATCCTAATTTAAGCAACACTTTTCATTTTAGTTCAGATTGTTTTGCTGTTGTTCTTGAAAAGATTTATTAATTTCAAAAGACTTGTTTGTGTCTCACACCTACTGCAGTTAAAAGCTGATCTATTATTTATTCAGCGTCTCTGTACATCAGGCATTCTGGACGGATACCTTGCAGACACCCGGTGACTCACGACTTGAACTATACATGCATTTTTTCAGCTTTTTTTCAGTTTCAGCTTCCATTTTTTTTTTTTATAGAATTCTTTTATAGTAATTGTATGTTTTTGTTATTTACATTTTGTTATATTAAGCAAATAAAGCAATACAAACAAAAAGATATGTACCAGGAGAATGCAATTACAGCAATAGTGTTGGCTTACGAACAAAACAATAAGTGGACAAATAGGAATAGGGAAGAAATAACAAACACATACATATATACATATATATATACACATACATTTAAAAAATAGATATATACAGTATAACCACCTCAAAAAAATATTAATTTTTTTTTACTATTTAGGTGTAATTTATTTATTTCATTTTCATTTTAGTTATTCTTTACATGTTTTTGTGTTCATTTAATTCTTTTTTTTTTTTTTAATAAGTAAATAAAGCAATGCAAACAGACAAAGTGAGAGAAAGATATGTACTAGGAGAATGGCATTGCAGTAATTGTGTTTGAAAGAAAGAAAAGAAATTACAGGAGGAAACAATTAAACAAGCGGACAAATAGGAATAGGGAATAAACAAAACAAAAACACATGCATACAAATATACACAGTACATAAAAATACATAAACAGTATAACCACCTCAAAAAAATATTTTAATTTAATTAAAAAAAATAATAATATTACTATTTAGGTTTAATTTATTTGTTTTTTATTTTAAATTTAGTTAAGTTTTAGTTATTATTTTTGATGTTAGTTTATTCATATGATTTCAGTGCTTAAATGTATTTTAGTTGCTCTAATTTCCGTTTAGTTTAAGTTTTTCCTCTAATATTTATATTTTATTTTATTTCAGCTTTCAGTTAACAGAAATGTTTTCAATAGCTTTAGTTAACGGTTCTATTTGAACGCTTTACTTCCTCACAGTAAATGTGGCATATATCCAGACAGAGCGATCGCGGTGTTTGTGCAGTTTAAAGGTGTTCAGCGCTGAGGGATTGTGGGTTGTTTATGTGGGTTGATGTTATGAGGGCACAAGGTTTGCATCATGAAACGAAATCCTTGGACGCTTGTGTTTGTGCTGGTCTGTAGACGTCAGGTTGTGTTCAGAACGGATCACTGGTGCGCTACGTACATGTGTTATGCTGCTTACT